>NC_088934.1:56560000-56570000 GCF_038396675.1 Hydra vulgaris
TATATGCATATAATATTTCATTCATCCATGCCTATATATATAAACATGTTATATTTACATACAAGAACTAAAACATAAAAAAAATAAATAAAAATACTAGTATATTGATTATAAACTAATCCACTAATGAATTTATTATCTTAAAGCGCCTTTCGCCCATCTAATATCTTTTTTAAAAGCAACTTTTGTCTATACACAATGAAATAGCTCTTGCACTATCTGAATACAAGATATTACCAATAAAAAATTATAAACTTTCATTTTATGATAGTATGATAACTTTATATATTAAAACAAATTGTTAAAATACGTACACGAAGTACTTTTTTATTAACGCTACGGGTGAAGAATTAACTATACTTAGAAAACAATAAATATATCGCTGATCTCAAAATAATGACTAGATAGCGCATTCGGGATTATTTTTGAATCCAGTTTTGGCCTTCCAAGATGGCGGCGTAGTTGCCAACGGCTGTAGAAGAAGCGGATGAAAAATCAAGAATCCTCAGGCGTAGTTGATAATAATATAATTTTTAAACACAAATACATTTTTTAAAAAATATAATTTTGAAAAGTAAAAGTAGGTATGTGTGTTTATATATATTTATATGTATATATATATATATATATATATATATATATATATATATATATATATATATATATATATATATATATATTTTTGTTCTTTTTATTACAATCTGAATAAAACTCGTAATACATGTTAAAATATATCGTTCAAATATATTGTATAAATACTAAAACATATATATTATTTTTAAATATAAAGAACTCGGAGACTCGCAGGAGACTACTAGGTCTTGTCATCGAGAACCGCTAAAACGTTAAGTACAATAAAATAGAGTTACAAGATAAAAACTTTTGACTTGACAAAAATATAAATATCGTTTTTGGTCAAATGTATTCAAAACTAAAATATAAAGCTATCTTATCAGGGTTAGGGTTAGGGTTAGGGTTATATATATATATTTATATTTAAATATATAATAATTTAGTTAAATAAAATTTATATTAGGCGATATATAAGTTTTTGTTTTGTTTTAATGAATATGTATGTATATATATTGTTATAAGATAGTTAAAATCTGACAGAAAAAACAACCAATTTGTGTACTTTTTAGTTTTTAATTAGCTTATGATATGTGCTAGAAGCCTAATAAAACAACCGCATGATCGGCGGCTTCGTATCTGTTTATTATGACTTAGTTATTAAAAAATTTGTTTTAAATATATACTGGTAATGTACATCTGCTGCATGAACAATTTATTAGCTGAGCTCAGTGAATGCACAAAACTCGGAGTTTCCTTCTAGAACTTGTTATTTATAGTTATTTTAGTTTAATTTTAATAGAATTTTCTCTTAATTCAAATAAATATACTAACTATAAACACACACATAATTATAATAACCTGGTACATTTATGTAAGTTTATACATAAAATTATTAGATTGAAAAACTATGTGTTGCAATAATCAGGTAAAACATCTTTAGTTTAATTTGACCTGATGATTGCAACAGCATGAAACTTAAAGTTGTTAAAATCGCATGGTTTTATTTTTTACTATATATATATATATATATATATATATATATATATATATATATATATATATATATATATATATATATATATATATATATATATATATATATATATATATATATATGTATATATATATATTTATATATATGTATATATATATATATATATATATATATATATATATGTAAATATATATATATATATATATATGTATATATATATATCTATATATATATATATATATATATATATATATATATATATATATATATATATATATATATATATATATATATATATATATAAGGAAAAAGATGATGTTGCAGAAAGCTCTGGTCTAAAAATGAAGCGTTCTATAAAAAAAATTATTACCCCTGAAGTTGTCGCTTCCTTAGATAGAGAAAAAGTAAGCAATTGTGTGGCAATGCGAACTTTAGCAGCTACAATGCAAAGTTTAGGAGCTCCCATTGAAGAGTTCTCTATATCTGTTACTACTTTTCATAGGGCAAGAACTGATTATCGCGAAACTCATTACAATGAAACGAAAGAAAATTTCAAACCGGATGTACCTCTCGTAGTTCATTGGGATGGGAAAATGATGGCAGACATCGATGGAAGTGGAAATGTTGAGCGTTTGTCAGTTTTAGTAACAGGGCGTGGTGTTGTAAAACTTCTGGGAGTGCCAAAACTTCCTAATTCAAAAGGAGAAGCCATTGTTACTGCCGTTGTAGCCTCTCTCCATGAATGGGACGCTTCGAATCTTATTAATAATCTCTGTGGCATGTCGTTTGATACCACAGCTGACAATGCAGAATCTGAGAAAGGTGCTTGTAATTTACTTGAAGAAAAATTAGGAAAAGAATTATTGAATTTAGCTTGTCATCATCACATTACTGAAATTGTTGCAGGATCTGTGTTTAAATTTTATTTTCAAACAACGTCCGGACCAGATGTTGCTATTTTCAAACGATTTAAACAAGCCTGGAAGAATATCAAGAAAGATGATTTTAGCCCAACAGTGCAAGGTGAAGAAGCTGAAAGATATCTTTCAAACGTCTCGATTGAAAAAAAGTCGTCTATAATTAATTTTTTAAAAAAATGTTTGCAAGACTCACAACCACGAGATGATTATAAAGAACTTCTTGAATTATGTCTAATATATTTAGGAGAGCAACCTCCTTGTGGAATAAGATTTAAAGCACCTGGAGCCTTCCATCATGCTCGGTGAATGGCAAATTTTATTTATTCAATTAAAATATGGTTATTTAGAGATCAGTTTAAAATCGTGCAACATGAATAAACGCAGTAAGAGATATTAGCATTTTTGCTGCGTTAATATATGTTCGATAGTGGTTTACTGCACCACTCAGCGACTCGGCCCCATTTAATGATTTAGATTTTCTATAAAATATTGAGGAATATTGTGAATTGAATCAAAAAGGGACCGTTGCATCCAAGGCAATGAAGCGGGATCTATAGTATTTAAGTGAAGAACTTATATCTTTGGCCTTTTTAGTGATGATGTAGAGATTGAAGTTAAAAGAAAAATGATAACTGCCCTTCAGAGTCAATGCGTTGACAATAATAGGCCATCAAAGAAATTAGCAGATATTACAAAAGTAATGAGTAAACCCCTTGAAGTCTTTGTAACGTGTAAATCACTTTCATTTTTTAATTTCTTAAATATTGACATTTCCTTTTTTGAAAAAGATCCTTCAAACAATGAGTCGTATGCCGACTCTAAAGAAGTAGTGAAGTCTCATAAAGTTGTTAATGATTGCGCCGAAAGAGGGGTGACTTAGTACAAGACTTTAATGCTGTCTTAACAAAAGATGAAAAGCAGCAAAAGTAAGTGCCAAATTTAGTTGCAGAAAACAGGGCTGTCTTACCAGATGCAAAAAAATCAACATTGAGTGCTAAGCAAACCAGGCGACAATGAGCAGCTGTTGTTGTTTAATGTTTTTTAATGTTGTTTAATAAAAATTATTATGTGTAATAAGAGCTTTATTTTCGTTTTTTATTTTATTAAAATCGAACAGTAAATAACCGAAATGTGTACAGAAAACAAAGGTCAATATTTTACTGAACTTTTGAAAATTTTAATTTTAGAGGGGTATAAAGATCGCCCCAGCGCGACCTCTAAATATTAACCAATTTGGCTGAATTTTTTGGTACAATGTTTTTTTTCATAAATGAACACTTTTACACTTTGGAAATAACAAAAGTTTTTTTGGATCACCCTAATGCATATATAACTCCTGATAACTCGTAACGAATAAGTGTCCAAGTTAATACTGTAAGTTCAACTTTTTAAAGGTTTGAGTTATCAGGAGTTTACTGTATATATATATATGGTATAATAAAAGTTAAAGTTTTTATTGATTTTTGAATAAGACAAGTTTGTTCAATTACTTTCCTACCTTTTTTTTCGTCAATCAGTTAGTTACTTCTTTGCGTAGGTAATGTAAGTGTATTTTTGAGTAATTTTTCGAAATAACTTTAATCAGAGATAATAAATGATTACCAGCCGAATTTAACATATGATGTTTATAAATGATGGTTATAGCCAACCCAAACGTATGATGAGTTCAGTGAATACTTTTGATAAATCATTTTATCTCGAAAAACTTGCAATTGCACTTTTCATTACTATTTTATTAGGCTGGTTACTATCTGTTGATTCAAGAGACCTTTAAAACATCTTTCAGTATTTACGCATACCCTAATAACATTTTTGCTTGATTTAACCAAACCTTCTCCATATATTCTATTTTTAATAAAATGTAATAAATTTCATCCACCATGAAATGATAAAATTTCTTCTGTATTGTGATCACTGTTTTTTTATCCAGTTCTATTTTTGCATCTAAAGATGCTGCATAATGATAATATAGTATAAACACCTGAATATTTTATAATGCTGTAATACACACCGATCTCAAAATGTTAATATTTTGAGATTTTTTATTGTAATATTGACTAAATAATCTAATAAAAAATATGTTATTTAAAAATATACTTTTACATAGTATGTATACATGTAGCATACATATGTTAAATCTTTAAATACTACATATGTGTTAAACTGTCAATAATTATCCTTTAAATTTTGAGGAACAATTATTCACAGTAGAGTTTGACAATGTCTTTGAATTTTAGTCAATGAGAGTTTATTTTTTACTTTGGAATATAACTGTTGTTTTATATTTTCACTTATTAATGTGCCTAAAAAGTTAATGTGTTAAATAATAAATGAATTTATAATTCGAGAAAGATCCTCTGAGTTGAATGTGCTCATAGTCATCAGCTAATAGTTCATACAGCATTTGTACAATATTGTTTGTACCTACAAAAGTCATGATAGTAAAATTCTTTAAAGACTGTTGGTAGACAACGTAACTGTCAACCATACAGTTGTGTTAATTACCTCCTTACTCACAGCATTCGGTAATTAAGAACTAAATAGTACATAAATTATAAACTTTTTTTTACGAAAAACAATAGAATACGCTATCCAGTTATTATTTTGAGACCAGTGAGACACAACCAAACCAGGGCCCAATCCTAATAAACTTTTGCATTATTGTAAACTTTGGAAACTAATGGTTACTAACAATGTCTTTAGTTTCTATCGTCTGGTATAGTTTTAAGTGTTATGTGTATTTTTCGTAAATGGTTTGCTATGCTAGACTTTGTTTTTCGCTTATGTAAAAAAATATGATTAAAATATATATCTTGAACCGCGCCAAAATTGTATAAAACAGAAGGGAGAGAAAACTTCTGGGCGTGTCACTGTCTTTTGAAAAAAAGGCAGAAAGAAGCTAAATGGCAGGTGAGTTTGCAAACAACACAGCGAAAAAAACTTCCAACACGATGTTTTCCGCGACAATTGAAACTAAGTGGCGTCTCAATGCAACCAAGGCATAGAACAAACAAACTCGTAAAAAAGAAAATAGCCGATAATTTTAAACAAATCTGATTGGTTGTTAGTGGCAAAACAAACAACTTTTATTTATTGGTATTTAATTTAAACAAACAAAGATTTCTTAAGTAATTGCAAAATATTATAAACAACGAAAGCGTCTGTTATAACAGTTCTGCGAGATAGATATAGATATATTTATAAACGAGATATATAGATATATTTATAAAATACGAGATATATAGATATATTTATAAAGATGTCTTAAAGTGTTTGTTTGACATAATTTATAAACCTAATTACAATTTAATACATTTGAGTTAGAACATTTTAATAAACCATGCTACTTTTAAAAGCTGTTGTAATGAATTATGCAATATATGTTTCATTTTGCGCGATGCTAACAACAAAAGTATTTATCTTAATATTTAGTATGTATTTATACATACTTCAGTATTAAGATAAATACAAAAAGTATCTTATCTTAATACTAAAGCCATATTAGCTATTTGTATCGTCTTCATAGATATATTTGTTTTTATAACAATAAGTTAAAAGTAACTTATGTTACCGTAAACCGGGAAAACTTTGTACTAAATTTGATAAAGAAGATAACTTTTAAAAAAAGCAACTTTTTTCTAAAATTGATTTGATGCTCAGAGTTGTACATTACTAATGTCATATAAATAGTAAAATGGTGTATTCATTGCATTCATCAAATTCAAGATTTTATAGAAATAATGAAGTAGTCAATGTTACCCGGCAATGGGGTAACTTTGTCATAGTAAATTTTATTTTTAAACACTAGATGAAAATTAAGTGTTGTTAACTACTTTTAACGTAATTTAAATTTACAGTTAGCATTTATTTCAAAAAGGGTACCTAAATGATGTCAAGAAGTTAAAAAAAAGGGACAATAAAAACAAATATAAAGAGTATTAAAGAAACATATAAGCTAAAATAATTTGATTTTTTGAAATTATTTATTAATCTAATAATTAAAAAACTTTTTTTATTAAATATCAGAAAAAGCAAAAAATAAGAGAGTAATAAAGAATAAACAAACAATTTGTAACATAAAGAGATACCTTACGTTTTTTTTTAAAAAATTTAGGCATCTCTTTAGTAATCTATATTAAATTGAGCATTGAATTGAACAGAAGGCATATGAATATAATGTTATGTTTTTCACAAGAATGAATAACTTTATGACTTAAATGTCTACCCAGTGAAAAATAAATCCGCGTCCCACATGGATCCCACATGGGTTCCGTGTGGGATTGATGGGATTTACGTGGGCCAGATTTTCCCATGTGGTATCCGTATGGAAATTTGTCACTGAAAACCCATGTGGGTAATCCCACATGGGTTACATGTGGGAACTATATCGTATTTAGTTACATGGGAAATCCCACGTGGGTTTCTTATGGGCTTTACATGGGAATTTAATAGAAAGCTGGAAACAAAATAAAACCTATAATTTTAAAATCGACTTTAAATTGCGGCGAGGCTACGTTTATTTTGTTTAAATATATTATATATTATTTTAGAGAATGGCAAGCAAGTATGTAAGTTCCACAAAAGTTTATCTTTCTTTATAGAAATAAGATTAAGATTTGTGCAAGTAAACATATTATGATAATACAATAGTACTTTAAGTATATTGAGTATATTATCTGCAAACAATTAACTGATGCAAGTTCAAATGTTGTCAAAAACCAAGCATGCATACATGGGGCACTACAGTGTCCCACAAAGAAATGCAGGTTTGAAAGTCAAAGAATTCCCAATTTTCTTTATTAAAAAAGAAAAAATAGGGTTAGTGGTAGAGGGAGGTGGGAGAGGAAAAATAGGTTTCTGTAACTTTTTTTATTCCCCAAAACTTTTTACTTAAGATATAATAAGGTCCTTAGGACTTTAGGGACTTACAAACTACATTGAGCGATAAAAACAGGATATTTACAGAAACTTTTCAATTTTTAATCTGGAGTACCACAGTGTTATTGGGAATAAAGCCTCTGGGTCCAGTTTTCAAAGTAATATGATCAAAAGTAATGTTTTAATAAAATAATATGCTTTAAAATGCTTATAGTTATACATATAACTCCTGATAGTTAACTATATGTATAACTAGTTATACACATAATTTGTAATAAAAGCTTATTTTTTAAGGCTATGCTTGAACAAATTTATTTAAATTTAAGATTTAGTTAAAGTTCAGGTTTAAGTTCTTATTTATTCATTGTTTTTTTTAATTTTTTATTTATTTGTTGAAATTTGTTAAGTAGTAATATTTCTTACTACAGTAAAAATGATTATCATTGATGAACCTGGTTTTATTAGTAAATTAAATTTTCAACATATTTTGACAACACCCTTTACGTTTTAAATGATGACAGCTTTACTTTTCTATTGGTGTTAAATTTATTATGTCTGAATAACTCAGATTGAATCTTAACTGCATTATTGTATGCTTTGTAAGGTTTTGTTGCATATCAAATGGGGTTGTAAATAAAGTAAAAATATTATATATATATATATATATATATATATATACATATATTTATATATATATATATATAAATATATGTATATATATATATTATATATATATATATATATATATATATATATATTGTATATATATATATATATATATATATATATATATATATATATATATATATATATATATATATATATATATATATATATATATATATAGATATATATATATATAGATATATATATATATATAGATATATATATATATAGATATATATATATATAGATATATATATATATATATATATATATAGTTTCTTGGCTTTGGGAAGAGCGGAAGGTAAAAAGTGATTCTTACGCCAACACATACGTCACTTTTAACTACTTTTGACATTCGTCCAACATTTTCGTATTGGACGAAAGTCAAAACCATTAATTTAATTACAAATTAATTGTTATATAAAAAAACCACAAAAACGCAAATTTAATTGACCAGAATGTTTTTAAAAACATTCTGAATGTTTTTAAAACATTTTGAATGTTTTTAACAATATAAACAATGTTTTTATTTTTATTTTTATTAATAAAATGTTATTATTTTTATATTTTTTAATAAAATGTTTTTATTTTATTTTTTTTTACTGCAAATCATGCGCGGAGTGTTGCTACATCGACTATCTTATAGCCTGACTCACAAGGGAGTGCTGCTACATCGACTGACAAATAGCCTGACTCGCAAGGGAGTGCTGCTACATCGACTGACAAATAGCCTGACCCGCAAGGGAGTGCTGCTACATCGACTGACAAATAGCCTGACCCGCAAGAGAGTGCTGCTACATCGACTGAGGGTTTGGTTTGGGCAGGCAGTCTATCATTTTTAAAAAAAAAAATTTCGTTCTTGTATTTTAATTTTAACTTTTTGTCAACAAAATATGGAAAAAAACTTTCGGACAACATCTAAGGGTTCTATGTATATATATATATATATATATATATATATATATATATATATATATATATATATATATATATATATATATATATATATATTTTATATATATATATATATATATATATATATATATATATATATATATATATATATATATATAGACATATTTACATATATATATATATACATACATATATTTATAAATGTAATTATTAAATATTTACACATAATATTTATTTCATCTATGTGTTGAAATATATATATATATATATTAGTATATATATATGTATATATAAATATATATATATATATATATATATATATATATATGAATATATATAAAATTATATATATAAATATATATATGCATTTATATATTATTATTTTATTATAATATATATATATATATATATATTTATATATACATATATATATATATATATATATATATATATATATATATATATATATATATATATATATATATATATATATATATATATATATATACATACATATATGGAGGAATTAGGCCCTTGTTCAATAACGACTCGAACTACATTGGAAACAACTACCTGTGAGCGTGACTTGGGAATTCAAATTACCAATGATCTTAAAGCAGAAACCCAATCTATCATTGCCTCATGTAAAGCAAATCAAATGCTAGGCATCTTAAAACACACTTTCCATTCTTTATGGAAACAACTCTACTCCACCTACATCCGTCCTTTACTTGAGTTTGCAATTCCAGCTTAGAACCCTCATATGGTGAAGGATGTACAAACTATTGAATCAATACAGCGCAGAGCCACAAAAAAACCAGACAAACTAAAAAAATTAGACTACAAGTCCAGATGTTTACAACTTGGCTTATGTTCTCTTGTTGAACGTCGTAAACGTGGAACGTCGTTCTTGTTGAACGTCGTAAACGTGGAGACCTCATCTAAAAATATAAAATTATTAATAACATCGACATAGTCATCTGGCACTCTCCTCTCATCACAATTCCACCAAGAGCAAATCACAGAGAAAGAATTAACCGTAAAAAGTACAGCA
>NC_088934.1:56572500-56622500 GCF_038396675.1 Hydra vulgaris
ATATATATATATATATATATATATATATATATATATATATATATATATATATATATAAATGTATATATATATATATCTATATATATATATATATAAATATATATATATGTATATGTATATATATATATATATATATATTTATATATATACACACACAAACAACTTTTACATTTAAATTTTATGTTTTTTATAATAAAAAAACATTAGTGATTAAAGTTATATCTTTCTTAATTACGCTTAAGGTTTCTTAATTTTTCATATGGTCCTTCAATAGCCGTAGACAAACTACGACGCCATCTTGGTAGGCCAAAACTGGTTTCCATAAGTTTCCCGAGTGCACTATATACTTTCAATTTTGAGGTTAGTGGTGTATCTATTGTTTTTAAAGTTAGGTTAATTCTTCATCCAATAGCGATAGACTTTTTCCATATCGCTGCGCATATGTTAGTATTAAAAAAAAATTATATAAAAAGCGACGTTGTGTACGTATTTTAACGATTTGTTTTAATATATAAAGTTAACATAATATTATAAAATGAAAGATTTTAATTTTTTTAGGTATTATTTTGTATACAGATAGTGCAAGAGGTATTGCTTTGTGTATGAGCAAAAGTTGCATTTAAAAAAGATATTAGACGGGTAACACAAGCGCTTCAAGTTGATAAATTCATTAGTCGATTAAGTTATAATCAGTATACTAGTATTTTTATTTACTTTTATTATGTTTTAGTTTTTGTATGTATATATAACAAGTTTTCATATAGGTATAAATGAAAGAAATAAAATTTGTAAATATAACATATTTAAAAATAATATTTGTTTTTTATGAATATCAATTAATACATATATATCTACAAGCATATATATATATATATATATATATATATATATATATATATATATATATATATATATATATATATATATATATATATATATATATATATATATATATTCAGACACACATACCTACTTTTCTTTTTAAGTGTTATGTTTTTTTTTAAAAAAATGCGTTTGTGATGAAAATTATATCTTTATTGATTACTCTTAAGGTTTTTGGATTTTTCATATAGTACTTCAACAGCCGTTGGCAAACTACGCCGCCATTTTGGTAGGCCGAAATTAGCTGCAAAATTTTTCTTGAATGCGCTACCCACTTAAAATTTTGAGATTACTAGTTAGTCTATTGTTTTTTAAGTAAGGTTTATTTTCAACCAATTGCATTAGACATTTTCATTAACACTGCGGATATGTTCAGATTAAGAATAATTTATATAATTAGAAACATTGTGTTTGTATTTTAACCATTCGTTTTGATTTATATAGTAATCATACAGTTTTAAATAAAAGTTTATAATTTTATATTGCTATTATCTTGTTTACAGATAGTACAAGAGGTGTTGCTTTTTGTGTGTGCAATAGTTGTATTTAAAAATATGTTAAATAGGCAACAAAGGCGCTATGAGTTGATAATTTCATTAGTCGATTTGGTTATAACCGGTATACTTTTGTTTTTGTCTATTTTTATTTTGCTTTTAGTTTTTGTATGTAAATTTATAACGTTTATATAAAGGTATGTTTGAAAGAAATATAATATGTAAATATTACACATTTTTATAATGAAATGAATGAAAAAAATATTTTATTTAAATATAACACGTTAATATATAGGTATGGATAAAAGCAATATTATATGTAATTACAACATATATACATATAATATTTATTTTATCTATATGTTTATTTATTTATTCATATATATATATATATATATATATATATATATATATATATATATATATATATAAATATAACGACTTTTATATTTAAATATGTTTTTTAAAATAAAAATACATTTTTGATTAAAGTTATATCTTTCTTGATTGCGCTTAAGGTTTTTTAGTTTTTGATTTGGTACTTCTAAAGCTGTTGGCAATCTACGCCGCCATCTTGGTAGGCCAAATCTGGCTTCAATTTTATTCCCTAATGCTTTATCCAGTTATTTTTTTGAGATCAGTTGTGTATCTATTGTTTTTTAAGTAAGTTCTTCATCCAATAGTGTTAGACTTTTTTCGATTCGCTGCGCAAAAGTTCGGATTAAGAAAATGTTATATAAAAGGCTTCGTTGCGTATGTATTTTAAGGAATTGTTTTAATATATAAAGTTATCATACTATTATAAAATAAAAAAGTTTGTAGTTTTATATTGGTATTATATTTTCTGCGGATAGTGTAAGAGGTGTTGCTTCGTGTATGGGCATAAGTTGTTTTTAAAATATGAATAGATTAGCAAAACAGACGCTATGTATTTATAAATTCATTTGTCGAATAAGTTTTATCGGTATACTTGTATTTTTATTTATTTTTATTATGTTTTTGTTCTTGCATGTAAAAACAACACGTTTATATATAGGTATGGATGAAAGAATTATTATAAGTAAATGTAACACGTTTTTATTCAGGTATATATATGTAAAGGTATATATATGTATTTATATGTAAATATATTATTATTATACGTAAATATAATACGTTTTTATAAAGGTATGGATGAGAGAAGTACTATATATAACACTTTTGTATATAAGTATGGAGGAAAAAAATTATTAGTAAATAAACGTTAATAGTTGTGGTGATACAGATTGAATGGAGATACGAATAGTTAGAGAATTCTTTTTCTTTTGTAGATGAGTTTAATTTTTTTATACTGACTTTATTATCGGTGACATTTTCACCTTTAAATATATCTACATCGCAGGTTTTTATTTATTTATTGTCCTTAAATGATAAAAAATAATATTCTTTAAAAGCATTTTAATTACGATTTATTGAAATATTACATGAAATTTTTTATATTAAGATGTTAATATATTATGTATGCGCTATGAGTCTCAAACGCTACTTCCTTTAGAAGATGTAAATGTAACATTTATACATCAAGAGAATGTTACAAGAGCGCTACACAACAATTATTCGTATTTATTTATTGATTTTAATACATTTGACTGTTATAATGTCTTGACATTTTGTTGTAAAAAAAAATTTATATTGCTATCATATGGTTTTTCTTGTTTTAGTTTTATATTAATTAAATTATAAAAGTATATATTGTTTATATTTGATTGAATATAATACAAAACAATTTTGAAAAAGTATTTGGGAAAGGTGGGATAAGTGTGAAACAGTGAAATTGCATACAACGTCAACGGTAAGTAATAGTTTAAATTTTTTTTTTTTTTTACATTTTTATTATTTTGTATATAGTTTATAATATACATTACAAACTATAGATTACAAACTATTTCTTATACATACGTGTTTTGCGCAAGCATATCTTGAATCTTTTAGTTAAAAAAAAGTTAATCTTTTAGTCTCTTTGATATTTAAATGTATTTATTTTAGGATTTACTGACATTCTTTGATGTAAATTTAATTTATGCAGAAAGATAACCTTTCCGTTTTGTGAAATGTTTAATGTTTTGAACGTTATTGAATTTCTTAAAGTATTTTAATAAGGGCGCAAATAGTAAAAATTAATAACGTATGTATGTATATACTTTTCTAAACTGAATAAAGTAAAATAAATAATTTGATGAACAAATAGAAAATAATTTAAAAAAAAAAAAAAGAAAGCGAAAAAAGAAAAGGGAAAAGTACTTTCAAAATACTAACTTATTTTTTTGTATTTTTTGTTTTTTATTGTTTAGCCGTTGTGCGGAAAGAAATCCATTACCCTTAAAGGTGGATTTCCACAAGACGAAAACATTCTGCTAAGGTACTTTTTTCGTCGATAAGCATGCGCAGATAAAACATTTCTGTCAAAACTAACAGAAATGTTTTATCTGCGCATGCTTATCGACAAACAAATTCGCTTCGCGTGTATATTTTTGTCTTGTGGAAATCCGCCTTATGGTAAGGCTTTATTAAATTAATGATTTAAAGATAATGTTCAGGATTAGTTAAAAATAGTTTATAAAGAAAGATTTTTTAAAGTAAAAAAAATTACACGAGTTTTACACAAACACCTCATCACAAACGCAAAAGATGACCTTGTATGTTGAAATTATATACCATAAAATAAGGGCAGTAATAGTCTGGTCATAAATAGCAATTTTTATGTTCGCAAAAGAATATTTGCAGATGACAGGAGGTCTTCACTAAACATTCAATTCTAAATTAAGAGTAAGTGTATTAATTTCGCTGATATATTTAGTTTCAAATTTCCGTTCTCTACTTGGCAAAACGCATTGTTAATACAAAAAAGTTGACAGAAAATGCCCGCAATGTTACTACGGACATGGTAATTATATTTTAAAGTAATAATAATTCTGATGTTCTTGATTAATACCCTGATCACTGCCATCGGATCAATTTTTATATTGTTAAATGTATGATGGTATTTGCTGTTTCATATTGCACTCATGATGGTTTGAGTAAGCTTCAACAGCAGCTGCGTAATAGGGGTTTTCTCTGATAGAGTCACTGTTTCAATTGAGGAAATCAAATTTATCCGAGAAATTATTATTGAGGTATGACGGAGTTATATACATGTTTAAAATACTCCCATACTTCAACAGAAGGAGTACAGAAGGCAAAGATGTGGATGTTGTCCTTGATTTTACCGCAAGTTTTACATTTGTTATTTTTAACAATTTTTTGCCTTGTGCTTTAGGCTAGCAAGGCCACTAGCCTTGCAAGGCTCGCAAGTTTATAAGGATAAGTTTACATACTATACCAGATGTTTCAACTTCTTTAAATTTTACAAAAACTTATCTAAGATGTCAACTTTTAAAAATTTCCCTGTAATGTCTTCAAATTTTGATTTTATATTTATATCCAGAGTTTTAAATTTTAATTTTATCTTTTGAAAATGCAGAATGTTAACTAAGAAACATGTCAAATTTAAAAAATATCCTGTTTTTCTTTAAAATATGTTCACAATTATTGCTATTGCGTTGCTCAAAAAATAAAGAGAAATGTTTTATATTAAATTACAATATTTCTAGGGGTTATATGTACCCTCGTTATTCAAGTAATATAAAAAAATCCTGGTGAATTTCAAGTTTCCTTCGATATTGTTAATCTTTACCTTTTAATACCAGTTAAAGAATCAATCGATATTTTATTAGAACAACTCCGTAACAGTGCTGTCTTTAATTCAAAATTATCTTTTTCAGAAATAAAAATACTTTTAGATTTGTGTTTGTCAAAATGTAATTTCTAACATGAAAGCAACATACACATATTGGAAAATGCCGGTCCTATAAGTTTATCATTATTGGTAGTAATGGCAGAGAGTTTTCTGCAACCTTATGAAGAAAAAGCGTTAATAAAGACATAATATCTTACACTATGAAAATGTGAAAATTGCCGTGGTGCCTTTGGCTGGAATAAAAACAACACCGTTAAAGTAGAGGTAGACTATGTTAAGAGAAAAGTGAGAGAGTCCTTGGAAATACAGTTTCACCAGTGTTCTCCAAATGAAGGCGGTTTGAACGAAGACGACGGTGATTACGTCACACTGTCGTTCTGGAAACCTTATTTTTCTTATTTAACACGCAAGAACACATTACATTGAAGTTTTATTATTTGTTTGTTATTTTTATATTACTTGAATAACGAGGGTGTATATAACCCCTAAAAATATTGTAGTTTAATATAAAGAAATTTATAAGGATAAGTTTACATACTATACCAGATGTTCCAACTTAAATAAATATTACAGAAAAATATTAACAGACGAATAGAATTGTTATAGCCCAGTAAAAATTATAATGCAAATTATAATACCGTAAATGGCAAAAAAATAAAAATAAAATTATAAGTAAATTGAAAAAAAAAAAAAAAAAAACTAGGTAGGCAAATTTATATTATAACGAACAGTTTGTTTATTTAAAGACGGGTTTTCCCATTTAATATGGAGTGCTTCTTTAATTTTCAATTTGTTTTTGTTAGAAGCAGTATCCAAATTTTTAAAACAATATTAGTCACTTAGATTATTACAACTAACAGATGAAGTTAAATGCTTATAAACATTAGATTGGTTGTCCTTGTAAGATGCTCATGAATCCTTGTTGTTAAGTGTCTGGAGGTTTCTCCAATATATCTGGCATTACATCCAGCACAAGAAGATTTGTAAACAACATTGGGATTGAGCAGCTCAGGAAGTGGATCTTTTATACATAAATTGTTTTGCAATTTGTTGGTAGTGAAAATTAAATTAATTATAACATCTTTACAATATTTTTTAATGATTTTATTACCTTTTAGATTTAGTAAAATTTGAGTAAAATCCTATAAATGCAAGCTTATAATATCTTATATTATGGATATCAATAGTGTTTATCGCGGATGGGTTTAACTTTTATCAACAAGTAATTTAATTTCAGTGTCAATTATTTTAGGTGGATATTGGTTATTTTTTAAAACATTATTAAGATTTTTTATGCACTTATCAAATTCTAGCCATGTGTTGTTGATTTTATACGTTCTATCAATTAGACAACGTATAAGACTAATTTTAAAACAATAGGGAACAAAACTGGAGAACTTTTGTAAAAGACCAGTGTATGTTTTTTTGTGATAAACTGATGAAACTTGCCAAATATCTTTCTGATAATAAATCAGAAAGATATTTTACAAATTTATAGTTATATGTCCCGATTGTTGAAATAATTGGTCTAAAAGGTGGTAGAGAGTTTAATTTTCTCCTTACATACCTAAATTTTATTCCACCTGTGACTCTCTTTCTTTTGATGAGGAACTACCTAAGTTTTATTCTAAAATTCTATTTCTTAATTAACGGGAAATATTATGATCAATTAGATGGCGTTGCGATGGGTTCTCCTTTAGCGCCAATATTTTTATTGGGTTTCACGAACAAAAATGTGTTAGTAATTGGTCTTCCTCCATACCGATTTTCTATAAACGTGATGTGGATGATATTATCGCTAATTTAAATTCAGATTTTGAAGCTCAGAAATTTTTTACATCTCAATAAACAACGTAAAAACCTAAAATTTACGCTGAAAAAAGAACAAGATAATCATATTGCATTTTTAGATGTTCTTATCAATAAGTATGTTTCGCTTTCCACATCAGTTTATCACAAAAAAACATATACAGAAATTTTCCAGTTTTGTTTCCTATTGTTTTAAAATTAGTCTTATACGTTGTTTATTTGATAGAACGTATAAAATCAACAACACATGGCTAGGATTTGATAAAGACATGAAAGATCTATCTAACGTTTTTAAAAATAACCAATATCCACCTAAAAGAATTGACACTGAAATTAAAAAGTTTTTTTTTAAAACTCATTTTAAAATACTCATTAATACTTTATTATAACCTTTTAGAATAACGACTGTACAAACTTAAATGGAACCAAATCAAGGAGATAAAATTAGTTCTTTTAAAGGTAATTTTTATATACCCAATATGATCCGGCATATTTTATTGCCCAAATATAATCTGGCATGGATGTTTTTTTTTTGTTATTAATTTTTTTGAGTTTTTTGTAAAAAAGTCTGCGTATAAACAAAAAAAGTGTATTTTTTAAATATTAATTGTTAAGAAATGATTTTTTGCGATATCACATGGAAATATTTTTTGAGATTTTCCATCTAAAAGCACTCCAAGATTGTCTATACTAAATTCCCTTTTAATCAATATGTTATTGATTGAAAGACTGGGAAATTTGAGAGGAGTATTATCGGCTTTACTTGGTTTATGGAATAGGATAAACTTTGTTTTATCTACATTTTATGAAAGTTGGTTACTTATAAAAGACTCGTTGGTCTTATTTAACTATTCGTTAAAGAATTTAAAAAAAATCATCTACAAATAATGTTTGTCATCTGTATTTAATAATTTCGATGTTATATTTACTTTTATATTAAATTTAAGTTAGCTAAATTTTACTGTCTGTAAATAATTATAAGTCATTTATATAAAGTAAAAATAATAACGGTGCTAAAATAGAACCCAGGGGTACCCTACAAGTAAAATTGCGTATTGCTGTTAGTTATATAAGATTTACACCAAAGTAAATTTTTTGTTTTAAATACTATACTTTTCTACGTTTTTTAAAATTATCTCATAATTTACTGCGTAGAGAGCTTTGGGTAAATCAATAAAAACTCCAATTGAAAAACTACGACTACGAAAATAAAGGGGAGTTCGAGCTATGACAAGTCTTCCTTATGAACTTGAAATTTGTCAAAAGTTTAAAGTTATTTAACATTTAAAATACATTTCAACAACGGAAATGGCGCTGAATCTATCTACTTACGCATTTTGCAACTTATTTTGACCATTTAAACTGCAAACTCAAGTTAATGCGTCAGCTAAGTTAACTTTAAAAAGAATAAGATATACATCAACTTTAATGTTATATACTAAAATATTAATATATGCATCAACTTTAATAATATATTATTATAAACATTAACTTTAATATTGTATTCTTCAATTAGTTATTACAACACGTTTATTCTTCTACGCATTATTATTTCACCAGTTGCTTTTGACTTCAATTTTAATTTACCAGTTAGCGCGTTATAAATCTAATGGAACACTGCTTCAAAATCTTTAAAAATTGTTTAATAAAGATTTTGTAGCAGTGTTTAAAAAGGACATTGGTATATAAACCTTCTCTAGTTTATATACCAATGTCCTTTTTATTCCTCTCTTCACCACGTCTAACGTGCCATGTTTAAATGAATTTCAGAACTTTTTTTGAAGCTATGTTGCATCTTCCACAGTTGCATTACTAACTTGAATAACAGCAACCATTGCTGAAAAAGTTGCATTAGCCCATATCTTTCTATCCATCCCTTGAACAGTCCCAACAACCACAAACTGGCTTGCAACTTTTAATCTCCGCACAGGCTTCTTGTGATAAGAAACTAAAACACATTTTATTTTCTTATCACAAACTTTATTGTCCTAACTCTTTGCCAAACTGACTGCTATTTTTTTCTATAGACAATCAACAACTCCTAATCAACGACACACTGGTAAATGACCCATCAACTGTCCACAGACTAAAAACACTACTTTCCATAACTTTTTGGGATTTTATCAATTTTCTGGACCTTGTCAATGTGTCACCAACTTTTTACAAATATAATCCCAACATAGCAACCCCATCATCACCAATATGTTTACCTTCATCGCTCATTAAACCATATTTTTTGAGTCTCTAGACATACTCGAGAAACACTACATTTTCATTAATAAAGTTGTCATTCCCTTCTTAAGATTTTCTATTCTTCACCAACGCGTCTCAGTCATTAATGGCATTCACAACGGATTTCATAGTCATTGGCGCAACATTTAATCTAAAACAAAGTCTTTTTTAACAATACATTTTATTGAGAAATACCACAGTACGGACGGCCTAAGGTAATTCTAAATTTTCAAATGGAGATAAACCTTGCGTAGATCCATGATCGTTAGTTTGTTTCCCATTCTTCTCCATTCTCTCAACTTACCAACGCACACATCTTTGTCTCTTGTATATGTTTTAATGAAATTGTTAGTTTCTCTCTAACGCAAAACGGTTCGCAGCCATTAAAATAATTTTTCTTTTAAACGGACCCATCATGTTTTTATCATACTCAAGTAACCGTTTCCAATTGACACAATCCCGAACTTCATATTCCGCTTTATTTTACTTTGGTATCTCGCACCGAGCAACTTTATTAAATAGTCGTTCGGGTTCGTCTCAATTTTTAATTTCCATTTGAATATTAAATAGGTTTTATTAACTTCATCTTCGTTTGAAAAAATGAAGTTAACTTCGCCATATCGACTCCAATGAAAAAAAATCTATAGAAATAACTTCGTGGCGTATTTAAATAATATAAACCTCAAAAGTCACAGTCGCGGATCATGTACATTGGTGAACCTTTCTTTCAAAAGTCACTACCTTTTTAGGGTTTAATCATTTAATTTGTTTATAAAACAAAATCTTGTTATTTAAAATTGTCTTCGAACATCCCGCGTTCATAGCTGTCAACACTGCTGTCGCCACCATTACCTTTCAAACGAATAAAAGGTAATCCGCTCATTCCACTGTTGCTTAAAACCGAGGTCACGCAGATTCTTCGCTTCTGCACTCGTTTCTCGGCGTCTTTAGGTATCTCAAATCCACATGTTCATTGTTACCGTATTTGTAAAACTGTATGGAGATTACGATTTGCGATGTGGTTGCACCACATTGCTAAATATTGTTTATGTTCTTATAATTCATAAGTCATATAATTTTAGTTTCGTAAAAAGCTCATTGCACTGTAAGCATCCATAAAGAAAGCTGGGAGTCCTTGCCTGACTTTATTTACATCAACAGTTTACACGTTTTAAACCGAATAAGCAGTTTCTTGAGGAAGAATTGAAAAAAGTCCAGCTTTTTGTTCTGCATTTCAGCTATCATTTTTGTTCTTTACATCCACTCTTCAGCATTTGAAGTTCCATCATATGTTTCATGCATTTTAATTCATTTTAAACTTGGTACAATACCGGTTAGCTTGCAGATTTCTTGCATAAACTTAACTTAAATTAAGTAGTTTTTTTTTCTTACCCCAATCAAAACCTGTTTTTTCAAATTCTAAAACAATTTATTTATTATTAATTTATAAACATCAAAAAGTAACTATTGAAATAAATGTTAAAACTCGCGTCAACACGTGTAATTAATATTTGCCGAAAAAAAATATTTAATAACTTTTTATAATTTTAAATTATTTAAAATATTTTAAAACTTTTTTATAAGAACCTTTTACAATATTGTCATGAAAGATGCTTTATATAGATTTCTTTTTGCTACCTCAATTTTAAACAAAAAAATTATTTTTTTCAATAAGGTATTGAGTTAAAAAAATAGCTTCAGCTTGCTACAAATAAAGCCATTTAAACTTTTAAATAACCAGTTTAGATTTGATTTATAACCATGTTATTTACATTAAATAGCGGGAAAAAAAAGTTAATAAAAACTATGATACGTTTATAATAAAAATATTTTTTGAAATGTCCCTTGTTTCTAATGTTTAGTTTAAGTTCCAAAAAAGACTATTGGGAAATATTTTAAGAAAAGCTGTTTTGATAAGATTTGTTGAAAAACTTGGAATATTTGGTTTAGAGCCTCTTAAAATAGAAATTATATTTTTCGATTTTTTATTGCCCAAAAAAACTGTGTATTTCACAGATTTGTCTTTAAGTACATTGAGTTGTCAAATTTCTTCTGCGCTTATCAGTTTTTTTTTTTTTTGAGTATCAATCTGTTGAAGAACTAAAGTTTTCGAATAAAATTTCTTTGCGTATACATTGAAGTTAACTATAACTATTTTCTTTACAAACTCAAAAAATATCGAAACTTATGTAAAAGTTTACTAAATTCTTTAAAAGGTTACCTAATTGTTCAGATTTTATGTGCAAGAGTTACAGCTTAAGCAAATCTTCTAAAATTTTGCACATTCGTTCTGACTAAAAATAAGGCTCTAAAAAAGTGATTAGGCAATACAGCAATTATTTTGATAAAATTAAGACATATGTCTACGAGCCGTTTTAAGACTTGACTAAAATATGGTACTTGTTGCTTATTGATGCAGTACAGTTTTTTCATGATTGACAATTTTAAGAAATAAGAGCTTAAGACATCATAAGACAGCAAAGTAAAATGCAAACGACTAAGACAAGATAAGTTTTTTGTATAATATCAACAAGAGGTTTTGTTTCATGTTAGGCAGTTGATAGCCGAAATTCCAGACACATGTTGGCTATCAGGAACGATAGTTGCTCATGGAATTTTTCTCGTGAGCAAATAATTTCTTAAAATTCCTAAGTTTTTCGGAATATATTATCTCGGGTTTCAAAACTCAGTCATTTTCCACCAACGGAAACATAAACCCAAGTTTATGTGTAACAATGTTTTTAAAAAGCGACCAATGCCTATAATCAGAAATTATGGTGAGGCAGTACAAAGTTTTTGTAAAACTTAGTTTTGAAGCAAAAAGTATTTTTGCAAAACCTCTTGTAAAAATGCCACATCCCTAATTTGGCAGATTTAAGGATGAGAGATTACAAAGATTTAAGGATGAGAGATTACAAAAATGCCGTTTTAGATTTCAACGAAGTATAAGAGATATGTGACATTGAATTCTACCGCAAATTTGTCTTTCGAATTTCATAGGATTTGCATTAACCCTCCTAATTGATTTTTGATCAGGTATTAAAATTGACGGAAATATTTTATAATTTCTAAACTTTCTTTCCAATCCACAACCTTTATTTCACGGTATGATAATACAATTGGCACTTTTCTTTTGAACTTTATAATCACTTGTTAGCAAATTAATAGAAACCTTATAACTTTTATGTCTCACATCTAAAATAAGTTTTTCACATCTACTTGCAACCCATTTTCTTTGTTTATAATCCGCTTTTAAAACTATCGTTATATGGATAAAGAGAAGAGGGGGGAGGGGGAGAGAGAGAGGAGACGAGTGTAAGATTATTATCAAAGCAATTATCAAAATCAAAAAGGTAGTTCTTGAAATAATTAAAAAAACTCATGGATTATTCAGACAATCTTCATCACAGCATTTCTGGTCGATGCTATTAAATTGAATTTTCCACATAACGTCATTTTTTCAAGTCACTCAAAGGAGTTTGATTACGTTTCGGTTTTTATTTATTGAAGTTTAATTATTGTTATCAGAATATTTTGTTATTTATTTATTAAGAGGCAAAATAGTTTTTTTTAGTAAAAAGTAATAAATTTTGAAAAGTACTAAAAAAAATCCGAATAAATTATAATTTTAAAATTTTACCCAAATTATGATCCCTAATGCTACCTAAATTTTTGTATTAAAGCGTCATCATCGGGACGTGATTACTTTTTCATTGTTAAACTAATGTTAAAAATAAACTTTCAAATGTAAAGGAACAAAAATATAACAAACTTTTTGCTTACTACTCACGTATTACAAAAACAAATATTTGTGTAGTCATATTGAATCAACGATAAAAAATGACATATTTCTGCTGTCAAATTCATGTATTTATCATGAACATTTCTGAAACGGAATAATATTTCTTTTACGGGACTAGTAGTGAAAGTTAGCAGTGAAAAATTGTATATTTGTGGTAAATTAGAAGGGAATTGGAAGTGTTTTAAGTTGAAACTGTTGCATTTTAATCGGGTACAATGGGGAGTCGGGGAATAGTAAATCAATCCTAGTGCTACTTGTCTATAATGGCTTCAACAATTGCGAGATAAATAACTTACAATGTTATTTATCTCAATGAATTAAAATAACTTACAATGTAAGTTATTTTAATTCATTGGAACTGTTTTTTACAATGATAAAACAGTTCCAATGAATTAAAATAACTTACCTACCTTTAGAATATGATAAATTCAAAAAAAAACACCAACATTGCCTCTATTAAGTCACGTTGTCTCGACTGTTTAGCAAATTTAATAAAGGTAGCATGAGGGTAAAAAATATGCTGCTATTACGTTTATAGCAGTAGTAGTAGTAGTAGTAGTAGTAGTAGTAGTAGTAGTAGTAGTAGTAGTAGTAGTCGTAGTAGTAGTAGTAGTAGTAGTAGTAGTAGTAGTAGTAGTAGTAGTAGTAGTAGTAGTAGTAGTAGTAGTAGTAGTAGTAGTAGTAGTAGTAGTAGTAGTAAACGACCAGCAGAAGAACCTTCGGTATATTCGAGTAAATCGGACATTTAAAAAACTTTACAAAACTTTTAAAAAAAGTTATTAGTAATTTTAATACAAAGATATATGTGGATATATTAGTAAATGTAGCATTATTTTAGAGCTTGGAAATTCATTTTTAATCAAATTTTAAAAACTCTAAACAGCGTGCTACTGTCTACCTACTTTATTTCAGGGATCAATTTTGTTTTACATGGGAGATACTAATTATATAAACTTTTATAGATATAAACTCTTAACATAACTAAAACCAAATACTCATTCGGTCTCTTAAATACGCTATTTAACCTAAAATTCGGCCAAATATTTTATTGATGAAATTGAAATAAAAATAGATGTTGTTACAAAGCATTTAGGAGTGGTTTCTCCAACAATAATGGAAACCACACATTGACAATATTTGCTCAAAAAATTTAATTGTAACGGAGTCGTATACAAATCCATATCATATCTTAATAAAAAATCCTTAACTCAACTATATTTTTTATTTATTAGCAGTTATATAAACGATCAAAGTATAGTTTTGGTAAGCGCTGAAAAAAGTAACAAAAACTTAACATAAATTTACTATTACCGCCGTCAGAAACCTGCAAACCACTTGATTAATTTTACAGACTGTTGTACTCATTCCAAACCATTATTTATGGAAATAGTACAAAAATATAAGAAAAAAAAAAATGATTTTATAAACATTTATTGAATTTAAAAATAATAAACTTTTATTGTAAAAAACTTTATGGCTGTATTTACGTAATTTGAGGTTTAGAAAATAAAATAGCTGGGTTTACTTCAAAAAATAAATCAGATCCAAGCCTCAGATCTGATTTACTTTTTAATCATAATCAAGCACAGATAAGCACAACATGCTTATCTGTGTTTGCTCGTGGGCAACCTGATCATTGTAAACAAGAAAATTGTCATGTAAATCTAGGAGAACTTGTATTGGCAGACCCAATAGTTGCAGAGCAGATTTCATCAACTGTGGTTTCAGGCAAAGATGCATCCCCAAGAGAAGTTCGGATCAAAATGAAAACAAGATAATTTTAATTTATAATGTAATTTTTAGGGTCATCAGCTTCCCAGTAACTTGTTTTTGGTCCTTTGAGTGTTCAAAATATGATTTCAATCCAATAGAGCATGGGGCTTTCAATTACCGGAATGAGGAAACTTGGATTTGCTCTCAGCCAAATTAGCCTAGTAATGCTAGTTGAAACCAACTTTCAGCAAAAGACATTAAGAGACTACTTCATCATAAAAACTTGCTTCCAGCTCAGATGATAGCCAGTTGGTGTGGAAAAATCTTACTTTTTCCACATCAATTGCTCTTTGAGCGTCTTGACTATTGCTCTTTCAGCTCGTTGATTTTCGTTCGCTTTCATTGTTTTGAAATGTTTTGAAAATCAAAGATTTCAAATCCATTTTTCTGAAGCTTCAGATTTCTGTCACTCCAAAGGATTATACTGTTTTTATCATGTTCAACAATATATCAAGGTCAAAAAAATTAGCCTGGGACTGCATAGTAAAAACCCGCAAAAGCTTTACATTCTTGTTTCAAAAGTAACTGGGAAAGATACAAAAGAGATTCTTCTCATCCCAATTACTCTCATCAGTTTCTAAACTGTGTTGTTGATAACAACAGCAAAAAAATATGCCAACTGCGCGTAACTGGAGCCAACTGGAACTGGAACTGGAGCCAACGCGGAACTGGAGCCAACTGGAGCCAAGCCACTGGAACCAACTGCGCGGAACTGAAGCAAGATGCATAAAAGTCAAATAAGAATAATCTGACAAACGTTGGCTTGTTAGAATGCTTTATTGAGAAGTGTTATTTTTTGCCAATATGTTTATTAATAAGAAAAAAGTATAACAAAATAATTCCGAAATAAATTCTGTGTATTTCTATTTAATATTTACATTTTTTTGAGTTAAATTAATTTTTTTTTCGAAAAGTCGTAAGTTGAGATTAATATCAGTGTTAGAAAAACGTTAATAACTCTGTTGGATTTTAATACAAATTTTTGAACGTTTATTATGGATACATTATTGTATAGAGTATGACCACTTCAAAGGATTTTGTTGGGATTTTCCATAGGCATTAGCGTCTCAATTTTTCAGGGTGCCTGTTTACCTTTTTCATATTGATTAAACAAACAGAATTTTGGCAGTGTTTATAGTATTTAGCAAATATAGGCATGATGGAAGAAAATTTTTAGGCGCGCGGATAGAAATTTTTTTTGTAAAATAAGCTTATATAAAAAATTTAAAATATAAAGTTTATATAAAAAATTTAAAATAAGTTTAAAAACCTTCGAAATTATAAATAACTGTGTTTATCCATTTGCTTTCTCTACTAAAATTTAGTAAAAAAAAGTAAGTGGATAAACACAATTTCTTTTACGCTTTATTTAAATAGCTTCACATTTAGTCGAAATGTGTAGCTATTTAAAAGATGGCAAATTAAACTTACTTCAACTAGGCACTTCAGACACGTGACAAATTCCGTAGACAAAACTTGCGAAGTTTTTTATATATATAAAGAAGACTTTTTCAGATTAAATTTAGACTGATATTTTTAATCTATTATGCCGTAGTAAAACATTTTACGAAAAGTAAAATGATTAATCTTTCATAAAATATCTGCTAGAATTTTCAAAATCAGATTATCTGGCTGTTGGAGCGGTTTTAATTAAGTTTTTGTAATTATTTTAGCTTAAAGTTATTTTATTTGCGTTCAAGCATCCTTTAAAATAACATATAACTATTTTTCTTTGTTTCTATTTTTTTTTTTTTTTTTTTTTTTTGGTTTTGTGATGAATAAGTTGGTCTAAAATAACTTTAAAAAAACAAAGTTTTTGCTAATATTCGGGTATTAGCCAAATTCATTTGACGCGGTCCGCACACGTATGTTTACGATGTAGGGAAAAAAATAAAAATGGTAGCTTTTCAATTTGAGTAAGTATCAACAAGTGTTCCACATCTTAATATTTATACTTTTTCTGGCTAAATTTTTAAAACGCTTTAATTGCATTGTACTTCTGCTTTATGCTTTATAAAAATTTTAAATCAAAAGATTCGAATGGTCTGCTCAACTACTATCGTTTACCAAGATCAGAAAGTGTACGAAAAACCAATATGAAGTTGTTTAAAACAAGTTTAGAAAAAGAGAGATTTAATACAAACAATTTGCCAGAAATACAAAGAATTTGCCAGACATAATTATTTCAGTTAAATATTAAGAAAAAAGATGCAAAAAAAACTGACTAGCTAAAATAAAACTTGAATCAATCATAAAAACAAAATGATATGAAAAAACAAAAATAAAATTCAGCAAAGAGAAAATTATAGTTATAAAAATTATAAAAGGAACCCTTTATATTTACAAATTCAAAAATAAAATTTTCAAAATGTTAAAATTGCTTTTATCTCGAAAAATTTACAATGGCAAAAAACTTAAATTTTTTTATAAATTTTCTTAAAATTTTAACATAACTAAACCAGATTGTCAAATTTGACTTTTAACATAACAAAATTAGATTGCAAAACTTGATTTCAAGATAATTTAAGTTTTTTATTTTCTTTCAATCATATATTGAATTTACTGTTTCTTCAACAATTACTAATTAGGTATTAATTTGTTTAATTTAAAAATGTTTGATGTATTGCATCTGTACACTCAATCTGTAGCTGGCATTGAACATAAAATTGAAGAAAATTTTCTACTTGTTTTTGATGGCCTAACACAATTAACACAATCTTGAGTTTTCTAGTCTAACAAACTTCTTGATAGATCTAATTTATCAGGGCTACAACCATATTTATTGTTGATTAGGCTAATAAGGTATAGGTATTTTTCAACTTTTGCTTTAGAAAGTTTTCAAATAATTTACCTTTTTGAATATTTTCTAAATGGCTTAGGCCTGGTGTAAAAAACATTTTAAAAAACATTCCAATATAACATAACTTTAAAAGTTTTCCAAAAAAACCAAGTAAATGAGATAGTCAAGCAGCTGTAACTTTATGTTTTCTGTAATCATGCTACTTTTTTGTATTTTGTTCTATGCTTATGTTATGAATACCATATCATTTCGGAGCCATGTGGTTACTAAGGTCAATATTTACAATACCAGTATTAAAATGTTATCTATTAATGAGAAATATACTATGCCTTTTAAACCATCATATGTTCTTTGTACATCAGTATTTTCAGTCTTACTTTGAATGATATTAGCAACAATTTGGTATTATTTTTGAAAGTGTTAGAAGAAGTTTCTTCAAGTATTACTATAACTTGAATCTCCCGTGAGTTTATTAATATAGAAGTCAATATTTTCAATTTTAGTGTTATCTATGTGAATTATAATTGGATCAAATAATGAGGTATTAAAACAAATATAATCTGTTAAAACAAAGGCAGTTCTTTATGAGCATTTATAACATAAATATTGACAGACAAATGATTCGCTTTCAAATTTTAATTTCATTTGTACAAAATAAACACGTTACAACTAAACAGCCATTTCTTAAAAGTGTTATTTCAATTTTTAAACAATAATACATCTGTTTAAAAATAGTTTAGTTTTGGATATGCTGATATAGCAATTGTCATCTTTTTTATTTAGGACTCAGTTAATTTTAAAAAATAATTACACTTTGTAACTGTTCTGTGCAAGAAAGAGCCTAAATCTTTTCTCTTATAGTTTTCATTGTGTTTAGTATTTTATCATTATTGTGTTTTAAAAAACACAAAAGTGAAAGTAAGTAAACACAAAAGTGAAAGTAAGTAAACACAAAAGTGAAAGTAAACCCAGTGCACAACCTACTAGAACTAACAGGACAACTTCAATGTTCTATTTTAGGAATAAATCAATCAAAAAGTAAAACAACTGATCTCAAATAGTCAATATATAATTTTATACTCATAGATTTAATGCATATAACATTTAACCAGGTAACTATTTTATTTTGCAACTTTGTAGCATTTTTTGTTTTTTCAGGAAGACGCAGTTCCCTTCCTTTTTATGGTCACAATATCTGTAAACGATATCTTCACTAACTTTCTTATCGTAAAATATCTTGTTTGATGACCATTTTGCTGTAATTTTCGGTACTTTAAGAGATACTTCATTAAAAACACATGTTTTCTATTTGATAAGAATATTCAATAGCCTGTTTGGCTTCCTTTTTCTTCTATTAGCTTTAAAAAACGTAAACATTTGCATTTTCTTTTGCTATTCCTCGAAAGTTTCTTTTTAAGCATTTAGGATTTTAATCATGATGAATTTAGAACAAATAGCAGCAGCGACAGTATTGTTTAGTTGATTTTTTTTAATAACAAAGTAACCATATTTACTTTTTTCCCTAGATTGAATTAATTTCGAGACCAGGCCTCTGAAATGAATTTGGCTAACTCAGCTTAATTTTTAAATTTAAGTTAAAACCTGCTAAATCCCGTCCTCTTCTTACTTTCAGTCCGTCTTAATATTGTTTCAAAAATTATTTCGGTAACTAATTTGCAAAAACAATATAATAATTTAATTGTATAATACAGCATTTGTATAAAATTAGCCTTATCATAATGAATAATAAAGAATTATATAATTGGTATCTTTGCTTGAGTGATAAATCTTTGAAAATGGTGTGCTCGAATTTCAGAAGCCGATTCTCAAATTTGTTTTTAGTAACTGAAAATAATTTGAGCTTGTACAACAAAATTAAAATTGTTGTAGATAAATTTAAATCGTTAAGCTGATGCTCTTTAAACCGCCTATTTTGGAAACTAGTTGTGAATTATGCATATCAAGTGAAAAAAATAAAACGAAGGGTAAAAAAAGAATATTGAACCAACAAACCTCAAAAAACTGTTTTAAAAAATTGAAACTTGCTTCATCTGGTTGTAGAAATAAGTTCAAATCTGGTATTGTTCGTATTAGTAATATGAAAAAATAATTTACATCTAACGACCCTAGATGGACATATAAACTATTATATGCAAGTAATAAAGCAAAGATTCGTTAAATAAAAAAGAAACAAAATAAGAAAATAAAAGAATTAAAAGATTTTAGTAATAAAGTCATTAAAATCTTAATAAAAGAGTTAAACTTTTGTTAGTTAAGCTTGAAAAAAGTGACAATAAAGTTGCACTCCTTCATGAGAAAAAAAGAATTACATACAAAAAATTGTATTATGTAAACAAGAAGTTTAGCATGGTAGTAAATAAACATAAAATTTTGTCTTCTAACAGACTAAATAATCCTGAAAAGGATGCCGACTCTTCTAACACTAGAGTATTAAGCATAGAAAATAAAGATTTTAATTTAAGTTCTCTCCTCCATAATCGCAGAATAATAAAATTTCAAAACGGAAGGTATTCTAATGATATAAGAGAAGTTATTATGGAGTTAGTTTCTTTGAATGTCAGCATGTACAAAGTTAATGAAGTTATCACACTTGTTTTAAAAAAACTAGCAAAGATAGATATAGAGAAGCTTCCCTCAATCGGTACAAAATTTCGATTTATGATTGAGGCTTTAGCACTTGCTCAACTTCAAGTTGCAGAAGAAATGATAAACACTGTAGAAATTAATTCAGGCAATTGTCTTCACAGTGACGATACCACTAAACATCATAGACATTTTCAAAATTTCCAAATTACTACCACAAATGGAAGTACTTTATCTTTTGGATTATCTGAAATGGCTGGCAGTGATGCAGATTGTAGTATTAATGTGTTAACCAAAACATTAGATGATATATGTGACATTTTAGAAAGTAGCAGCAAGGAAAACGATTTTTCTAACCTTGTATTTTTGTAACCTTGTAAACGATTTTTGTAATCGATTTTTGTAACCTTGTAATCGATTTTTCTAACCTTGTACGATTTTTCTAACCTTGTATGTTCTTTTAAAACTACCATGTCTGATCTTGGGCCAGTTAATCCACTGTTTAATTTAAAGTTTAAAGATATGAGCAAAAAATTACTGCCTAAAGTTATAAAGAACTGGGAAGGTTTAGAAAATAGCGAGCAAGCAGATTTCATTGAAATGTCTAATTTTTTTTGTAAATTGCATTTATTATCTAACTTTGCAACAGAAACAATTAACTTATTCGAAAAGTTAGTTTCAAGTAGTAGTTATGAAAATATTTTTGCATTCAATACTGCTGAATCAGGTGCCACTAGATTAATAAGAACTGCATGTAAAGCTTTTCATGTAAGGGGAAGTGATGTAGCTGGAGTTGCTAGGTATTTTAGTGCATTTCTTGCTGGTAAAGCTCAAAGTAAGTCTATGGTTGCACCCTTTGTTGGTAACAGATTTGATATATTATATTATAATGCTACAGATTTTTATTTTCATTCAAAAGATATTTTAGAGTTGATTCAAAATTGGTCAAATCAAAATAATCTTTTACTTGCAGTTAAAGAAGGTATTAGCAACAAATTATATTTAGCAGAAGTCCGGGCTCTTGAAATAGTTGATAATATAATTACAGGTCCACTTTGGTGGATAATTGAATCACAAAAGTGTATTCTTGATATGAATCCATTTTTGTTTTAAAAACACAGATTGGTGTAAAAATGCATCATCAATTATGATCTTGAAAACACCTATATTCAGTCCAAGTGTATTATTTGTCCAAATGTAATATTCATAAAGATATTTTGTATGACAAATTATTTGAAGAGACTAATGACACTGATTTAAATACTATAACACTGCAGACAATAGAAGTAATTTGTCATTCTTTGTTAGTTGATCTGGAAAGACAATCTGCTGATCAACTTCCTGGAGGTAAATATTGGCATTCTTCTGATAATATAAGTAAGGCTGCAAAGAATGTTCCAACAACAAAGAAAGCGTCAGTAAGTGACTTTGCGGTATTGGATCCTTTAATTCGTACAAAGCCAAATGCCAAAATGCAAACTATACAAGCTTATACTATGTGGTATAAAAACAAAACACTAGACTGGTTGAATAAAAAGACTTTAAATGAGCGTCACTCATTGCTAAAAAAAGCTTCAACTAACTTTAATAAAATGAAAGATAAATACAAACAACGTCATTTAGAAATAAAGTTTTAAAATGAGTGAAAGGTTGTCTGAAAAGCATTAAGCTAAAAAAAGAGCTGAAGATAAAACCTTAAAAAAAGCTAAATCGGTTAATGAGTTGTTAAAATTGAGGACGAAGGTGTAGTTGACCTCAAAAGATGCAGATGATGAATATGTTTTGTTAGTTGACACATTTAAAAGCAAAAAAATATTAAGAGGACAGTTGGATTTTTATAGGTATGTTATGGATGTTAAATGTGGACCTAAATATTTTTACAAAACTAAAATGCATGGTAGTAAGCGAATAGACTTAACAAACTATGAGTTGTTCAGTAATTTACAATCAGTTATTAGAACAAGGACTTTTCCAGAGCCCATTGAGAGAAGAGTTATTCTCATTGAAAGAAAAAAACGAGATATTTTGATTGCAAAACAGAAAGAAGAGTTAAGTGAAAAATTAAAGAATGCAAGACTCAATTAGCAAATTAGCAAGTCTCAATTAGCAAATCAACAAAAAACAAACATCTTGGCTGTCATTCTAAATGATGTTAATTATCTTGTTGGGAAATTTATTCAACATAAAATAATGAAAATCGACACTAAAAAATACTTTTTGTGTACAGGTGAAGTTCTTCGTGTAAACAAGTCAACTCCAAACTTGAAAAAAACTTTGTTTGATGTCGTCTGTGAGACTAAGGAAAAGCAAGTATGGACTTTTCCATTGCTTGTTGACCTTGAAAAAGGAAAGGTTATAGTTTTGTAAAAAGCTTTTTTTACAATTTATTTGAAATAATTACTAGTTATATATATTATTAGTAATATTTTATTAGGAATATATTACATATATTATAAATTATATAATACTATTATAAATCATTCGTATATACTAATCTATAATATTTATATCTATTACGTTTATAGTTGTTATAACGTATCGTATATAGTTACTACATATCATTAGTAATATTGTATTATAAATATATTATATAAGTTATATTATTTTTTAAATTATTTATTATTAAAAAAATTATATAAAATTATTATAAATTAGTCGTATATATTATTCTATATTATTTATATTGTTTAAATCTATATATATATATATATATATATATATATATATATATATATATATATATATATATATATAGATATATATGGATTTATATATATATATAAAAATATATATATATATGTATATATATATATGTATTTATATATACATATATATATATATATATATATATATATATACATATATATATATATATATATATATATATATATATATTTAGATATATATATATTTGGATATATATATATATAATATATATATATATATATATATATATATATATATATATATATATATATATGTATATATATATATATATATATATATATATATATATATATATATATATATATATATGATATTTAAAATATCGAATCTATAATATTTAAGAAAATTTAAAATTGGGCAACCTTGTGTTTTATTTTTTCACAATTTAAATATTGTAATAGAGTTATGACTATATTAATGTGTAATGTGTCTATGACTATATTAATGTATATATATATATATTTTTTTTTTTTTTCTGTATATATAAATTTTTTCTGTATATATATTTTTTCTTTATATATATTTTTTCTAAAGATTAGTTGTGAACTGAAAGTTGCTTTATGTATATTGTTTTATGATAACTGAAAGATTATTGCCTTAAGTCGTTGCGTAAATTTTTTACGCGGTGATGATAGTAAAAAAAAAATGTTAAAAAAAAAACTAAAATAAAAAACGCATTTTTTTGTCTAAAAAAGTATCAAATTAGGTAGTATAAAAATGCAAATTTCTTGACAATTAGAAGTGCTACGAAATTGGTTAAACCTATTTTAAAACAAGATTAACATTTTGAATGCAATAAAACTAAAATTAACATTTTAGCTTAATTATATTACGAGATCATAAAATGGACTGAAGTGCCTATTTCAACAAACTTTTTATCTACGGCTTAAATCTAGTTAAAGAAAAACGCCTTTTAAAACTTTATAATTTATAAATAAAGAACTATAATATATTGACAAATCTAAAACAAACAGACACGGTTTCAAAATATAATCTACAGAAGCAGCACTTCATAATTTCTTATGGAAATCCTTTTACGAGACTGAAAATGAACTGACTTAAGAATTGCGTCAAATGAAATAAATACATTCGGCAAACTTTGGAGAGAAACCTCTTGTGTCATTCGGCTTATTAAACAAAATTTCTGAAATTAAGCTTGGGGAACTCTTCAACAAATGTAGTGATTTCACTGCATATCTACCATTCAATAAATTGAAGCTCTTCAAGAACTTTTTGCGCAAGAACGAACCAATGATCTTGTTATTTTAAGTAATAGGTCTCAACTAGTTCAAAATATTGACTTCATGATATGATTAAAGGGTTTGTTAAAAAAAGGCAAAAAAATTAACATTGTAAGACACAAAAGCTGGACTACTTAATTATACTTTTTGGAAAGAAGGGAGACCAAATTGAAGGATGCTCGGGGCCTCTAAATCCTGTGCACGGCCCTGGGTTGAAATGAGGTTAATTAATCAACATCTGAGATTTGACGTGAAAAATATGTAGAACTTAAAAAAAATGGCTTCAAAATATTGACCTAATTTTAACATTGATAAAACGGAAAATGCTTATTGGGTAAGCGATCGCTTATAACTATAAGAAATAGGTTCATCAAAAAAAATTTATCTTGATATGCTGGATGTATAGTTCAATTTAGATTTGCAAGGTTTTGTATTTAGGGCCTCAGAGTAGAAACTAATAAGGGGTGACAACTAAAAAATGAGACTGTATTTAAAGACACATATCTCTTTAAAGGAATAAGGTTTTAAAAATAGGAAAACTGTTTTAGAAGGTATTTTTATTCTAGTTTTTAATATTTTATGTGTTTTTATTTTTTATAGAAAAATGAACAAAAAAATAAATTCAAAACAAGAAGAGATTAGATAACGTGTGTATGAATTTTATTTAAACTAAAAAAGAGCTGGTAAAAAGTTTACTTATGACCACTTTAAAGTTGAGAGTATACCAAAATGTACTATCTAGAAGATAATTAAATGTGCTGAAAGTAAATCTGGGTACCAAAGAGTTCCAGGAAGTGGAGTAAAAGCTATAAAAATTGACCAGGACAAAAATTGAAAGGCTAAAACTCATGTATGACCATAAAGACGGAGTTTCTCAACGACAGGCAGCTAAAAAGCTCAACTGTACGCAGCAACACATTAGTAAAATATTAAAAAAAAGAATAAATGTTAAATCAAGCAAAAAAAGTGACGATTCCAAAACGCTCTGACCAGCAAAAAGCAGCAGCTAGAACTAAGTGCAGTCGATTGTGTCAGAAATTCAAAAATCGTAAACCAATCATTGACAATGAGTTCACGTTAAATCACTCCAGTAACAATGGAAATGATATATTTTATACTAGTGATGTAAAATCTACTCTATCTACAGTTAAATATCAAACAAAACAAAAGTTTCAAAAGAAATTACTCCTATGGATTGCTTTTTTCTGAAAATAGAATTTCTTAACCTTATTTTGCACCAAGAGGACTGGCTGTAAATCAAAAAATCTATTTAAACAAATGTATTAAGAAGAGACTTATTCCATTCATTAATAAGTATCATTCAGATGGTCCATATGTATTCTGGCCAAATTTAGCACCATCTCACTATGCAAAAACAGTAATCATGTAACTAAGCAAGGAAAATGTGCATTATGTTGAGAAAGTGGATAACCCTGCAAACTTACCAGAATGTCGTCCTATCAAAAATTTTTGGAGTACTTTGAAAAGCCTTGTCTACAAGAATAATTGGCATGCAGAAAATCTTAAAAAGTTACGTTCTAGAATCAAGTATTGCCTTAGTAAAATTGATATTGAGCTCATACGGAGCCTAACTCAGTCTATACCAGGCCTGATTGATAAAGTCAAAAGAAATTGTTTATTTGAGAACAATTGATTATATATTTAAAAACTAGAATAAAAATACTTTCTAAAACATTTTTCCTTTTTGTTGTATCTTACTTCTTTAAAAAGATAAGTGTATTTAAATCTAGTTTTGTTTTTTAGTTGTCACCCGTTAGATATCATTCTAATTGCATCAGCTATCTGTATTTCGTTTTCCAAATGATTATAAACAATCATCAGAAAGTGAATCGAGAAACCATTTTTGAGTATTCAAGCTACAGTTTTACAGAAATATTGACTATAGCTTTTAGATTATTTATCATAACCTGCGCAAGCAATCTTTTAACCTTATAATTAAATCTACCACTACTTTGGTTAGTTTTCCTTAATTTAATTCAAAAATATATATTACATTTATTATTTAACTATTTTATACAAAATTTTAGAATTCGGAAGGAAAGAAATAAGCAAACATAAAATAGAAATAGAAATTTTTATAAAAGTCCAAATATTTGATTTACGGTTGGTAAACCACAAGATTTAAAAAAATGTTTTTGTTTTTTTTATGAACTTTTAAGTCCAAATCTCAGTTAAAATTTACATTTAGTAAAATTTAAATTTAAAAATATATCGTTCTTTTAGTTGTATTCTCTTGAGAAATTATTTGATGTTTTTCAAATTGTTAAGTTTACAAAGTTTATTAAATTAAGTTTACAAAAACATTCTCTTAATATATAAAAATACTGTAACATGAGACTTTATACAAAAACTTTTTTAAAAGTAGTATAATTTTTTAATATTTTTATATTAAAACTTTTTGTAACTTGACTTAATACGCTAATAATAATGTGTCGCGTTTGAAAAAAATGGAATAAATTTAGTAAAAAATTTTACTCAACTCTTTACTAAAATAAATGATATTAAATTTATTTTAATTGAGAGAATAAGTTTTTTATAAACTAATCATACGTTCATTTTTAGGAGTACAACCGTTTTCAGAAAATTTATTTTCCCGCGAAAAACTACTTCGCGAAATTCGAAATTTTTTACATGAAGCAAACAAGTCAACTTTAGTATTATACGGAATGTCCGGTGTTGGGAAGACACAAATTGCAAGAAAGTATTGCGAAATTTATTGTAACTTCTACAAAAACTTTGTTTGGATAGACGCAGCAATTGGAAAGTTAAGAACCTCCATGAGAAACCAATGTCAAATATTAGGATTCGAAATTCATGACTCGAAAGGTGATTATTTGAATATAGAAGTGATTGTTGAAAAAATTCACAACCATTATAAAAATGAAAAAACTTTGTATATTTTTGATAATGTCGACGAAGAAAGTGTTAAAAACCTGACCATGTATATTTCGAGAAAACCGGATTCATTTACGTTGATTACCTCCCAATGGAGAACGTGGTCGAATAATGTTAACAAAATGCTAGTTGACGTTTTTACTTCAGAAGAAGCATTCGCTTATGTAAAAAGTAATATTAAAGAAAACGCCGATGAAAATATAAGAAACCTAATTAAAGAACTTGGTTATCATCCGTTCGCTATTACTCAGGCAATAAAATATATAAATATTCATAGAATTTCGATAGAAAAATACGTAGATCGATATAGATCAAAACCATCAGAAATATTAGACAATAACTTTCCGACCGAGGAAGAAACAAAGTCTGCGATAAGAGCTATTAACTTAGTTTTAATAAAATTAGAAAAAAGTAAACCTTTTCCATTTAAAATATTAAACTGTTTATCTCATTGCGACTATCAAAACATCAGTAAAAAGTTTATAATCAAAATTTCAAAACAAATGGAAATAAACGAAGAATATGTAATAGATGAAGCCGTTGGGTTACTAATGAGTTATTCTTTACTAAACTGTTTTGATGATAACAAATATTCAATGCACGAACTAACACAGTTGACGTGTAGATATTTTCAAAATAGAAAGTCAACTACAAATACGTATGTTAGTTTAATTGAAAATTTATTTAGATTTGAATTGAATAAAGTAAAAGATCACATAGATTACGGAAACTATTTTATTTTCCATTTTATCTATATGTTTCGCACTAAGGGAACGAAAATTTCAAAAACATTCCATAAAATGACGACATCTATAAATAAATTATTAGTATTTAAAGGTTTATTTAAAGAATCAATCGAAATTTTAAAAAGTATTCAAAATTTTAATTCAGAAACATATGGTGAAAATAATAAATTTACGCTTGACTCAAAACATAATATCGCAATCTGTTTGTACAAAATGGGAAAATATAACGAAGCTTTAGAAATTAATTATTCTGTTGAGAAAATACGAACTGAAACTTTAGGTATCAACCATCCAGATACAATGTCAACAAAACATAATATCGCAAACTGTTTGTACAAAATGGGAAAATATAACGAAGCTTTAGAAATTAATTATTCTGTTGATAAAATACAAACTGAAATTTTAGGTACCAACCATCCAGATACTATGCCATCAAAAAACAACATCGCAATCTGTTTGAGCAATATGGGAAAATATAACGAAGCTTTAGAAATTTATTATTCTGTTGAGAAAATACGAACTGAAACTTTAGGTATCAACCATCCAGATACAATGTCAACAAAACATAATATCGCAAACTGTTTGTACGATATGGGAAAATATAACGAAGCTTTAGAAATTAATTATTCTGTTGAGAAAATACGAACTGAAACTTTAGGTATCAACCATCCAGCTACAATGTCAACAAAACATAATATCGCAAACTGTTTGAACGCTATTGGAAAATATAACGAAGCTTTCGAAATTTATTATTCTGTTAATAAAATACAAACTGAAGTTTTAGGTATAAACCATCCGAATACAATGACAACAAAAAAGAATATCGCAATCTGTTTGAATGAAATAAAAAAACAGGACCGGATAGGTATCTGCGATCCAGAAGAAATGAAAACAAAAGCTAATATGGCTATCCTTTACCACAATATGGGAAAATATAACGAAGCTTTAGAAATTTGTTGTTCTATTGATAAAATACTAACTGAAATCGTAGGTATCAACCATCCAGATACAATGCCAACAAAAGAATATATCGCAAGCTGTTTGTTCAACATGGGAAAATATAACGAAGCTTTAGAAATTAATTATTCTGTTGACAAAATACTAACTGAAACATTAGGTATCAACCATCCAGATACAATGTCAACAAAACATAATATTGCAAACTGTTTCTACGGAATGGGAAAACATAACAAAGCTTTAGAAATTTATTATTCTGTTGATAAAATACGAACTGAAACTTTAGGTATCAACCATCCAGATACAATGAAATCAAAAAATAATATCGCACTTTGTTTAAGCAATATGGGAAAACATAAGGAAGCTTTAGAAATTTATTATTCTGTTGATAAATTGCAAACTGAAACTTTAGGTATCAACCATTCAGATACAATGACAACAAAGCATAATATCGCAAAATGTTTGCACAAAATGGGAAAGTATAACGAAGCTTTAGAAATTAATTATTCTCTTGAGAAATTACGAACTGAAACTTTAGGTATCGAACATCCAGATACAATGGAAACAAAAAATAATGTCGCAAGCTGTTTGTACTCTATGGGGAAATATAACGAAGCTTTTGAAATTTGTTATTCTGTTCACAAAATGCAAACTGAAATTTTAGGTATCAACCATCCAAAGACAATGCTAACAAAAACAAATATCGCAACCTGTTTGAGCAATATAGGAAAATATAACGAAGCTTTAGAAATTAATTATTCTGTTGAGAAAATACGAATTGAAACTTTAGGTATCAACCATCCAGATACAATGGAAACAAAAAATAATATCGCAAGCTGTTTGACCGCTATGGGAAAATATAACGAAGCTTTAGAAATTTATTACTCCGTTGATAAGATACAAACTGAAATTTTATGTATCAACCATCCAGATACAATTTTAACAAAATTTAATATCGCAGACTGTTTGCACAAAATGGGAAAAAATAACGAAGCTTTAGAAATATATTATTCTGTTAATAAAATTCAAACTGAAATTTTAGGTATCAACCATCTAGATGCAATAACAACAAAACATAACATCGCAACCTGTTTGTACTCTATGGGAAAATATAACGAAGCTTTAGAAATTAATTATTCTGTAGAGAAAATACGAACTGAAAATTTAGGTATCAACCACCCACTTACAATGTCAACAAAACATAATATCGCAAACTGCTTGAACGCTATTGGAAAATATAACGAAGCGTTAGAAATTTATTATTCTGTTAATAAAATACAAACTGAAGTTTTAGGTATAAACCATCCGAATACAATGACAACAAAAAAGAATATTGCAATCTGTTTGAATAAATTAGCAAAACAGGTCGGAAATGGTATCAATCATCCAGATACAATGGAAACAAATAGTAAATAGGCAATCTGATTTTACACTATGGAAAATATAACGAAGCTTCGGAAATTTTTTATTCTGCTGATAAAATACAAACTGAAAGTTTAGGTTTCAACGATCTTGATACAATGACAACAAAACATAAAATCGCAAGCTGTTAGTCCGCTTTTGGAAAATATAACGAAGCTTTAGAAATTTATTACTCCGTTGATAACATACAAATTGAAATTTTATGTATCAACCATCCAGATACAATCCTAACAAAAAATAATATCGTAATCTGCTTGAGCAATATGGGAAAATATAACGAAGGTTTAGAAATTTATTATTCTATTGATATAATACGAACTGAAATTTTCGGTATCAACTATCCAGATTCAATTTTAACAAAGCATAATATCACAAACTGTTTTTACTCTATGGGAAAATATAACGAAGCTTTAGAAATTTATTTTTCTGTTAATTAAATACAAACTGAAATTTTAGGTATCAACCATCGTATACAATGACATCAAAAAATAATATCGCAATCTTCTTGAATAAAATAAAAAAACAAGTTGTTTAATTATTTGAATATTATTTTATTTTTAATGTATGTAAAATGAATATAATTGAAAAACATTTTTCTTTAAAAGTTCTACAATTCCGTTTTTAATTCTAATAAAAATTTTCTTAGTTTTTGTTAACATTCGAATAGTGAATTTTTAAAAAGTAAAAAGATAGCTCATTTTCTTTATCATTTATTTACATGTTATAAATCGTGTGTATTATTGATTATTAATTAAAGGATGAAACCAATTTATGATTTTTACTAATTTTGGTTACTTACTTAAATAATTAAAGTATATAGTTTGGTTTAGGTAATTACTTAATTTATAAAAGTTTAAAGTATTTTAACAGCAAAAATTTAGTTTTTGCGATATATATATATATATATATATATATATATATATATATATATATATATGTGTATATTTATATATATATATATATATATATATATATTTATTTATTTATATATATATATATATGTATATATATATATATATAAATATATATATATATATATATATATATATATGTATATATATATATATATATATATATATATATATATATATATATATATATATATATAAATACAGTGCCGGTGTTAGCACTACCAGCGCCCTGAGCGAGATATCTACATCGCCTCAAGCTCAATTTAACCCCATTCAAAAAATAAGCCAAGGGTAAAATAACCAATTAGTTTCGCCTCTTTATATTCGGCGCCCTGGGCCCTCGCCCAATCAAGCCCTACCCTAATGCCACCACTGTATATATGTATATATATATATATATATATATATATATATATATATATATAGATATATATATATATATATATATATATATATATATATATATATATCTTTGTTAAACTTATATTTAAAAGGTGAATCAAAGAACTCAATTCCCATAGGAATTATAGTTTAGAATGTTTAAAACGGTATTTGATATATTTTTAAACTCTCGCGATAATAATATACTTTATGTTAGTTATGATGAGTTAATTCTTCTATTCTTATTAGTTAAAATAATATACAGATGTTAAATAAAATTTATCATCGTTTAAAAAGTAATAACAATAAAATTATTATGATCTCATTAGATTGGTTACATGAATAAGATAGTCCCTACAAAGCGGAAAGAGTCTTCATTAAACATGTCATGCTTTGAGATTGATTTCGTTTAAAAAATATCATTAAATTATGGACATATTTTGCTGACTTATTTTATTTATTCCAAATAAGTGTTGCAGTATGTTAATTTACATATGTATATATATATATATACAGTGGCGGCGTTAGGGTAGGGCCTGGTTGGGCGATGGCCCAGGGCGCCGTATATAAAGGGGCGAAACTAATTGGTTATTTTACCCTTTGCCATTTTTTTGAATGGGGTTAAATTGAGCTAGGGGCGCCGTAGAAATCTCGCCCAGGGCGCTGGTAGTGCTAAAACCGGCACTGTGTATATATATATATATATATATATATATATATATATATATATATATATATATATATATATATATATATATATATATGGGTACTTCCATTTTAAACTTAGGGTAGATTGGAGCAATATGTGTACCTAGGTAATATAAGCATACTTTAAGCTTACTTATATGTAAGCGGTGAAATTAAAGCTGCTTTTTATTTTTTGAGTCAAATTTATTTGGTTATAACAGGAATCAGTACACTTAGCGTATATATATATATGTATATAAATATATATATATATATATATATATATATATATATATATATATATATATATATATATATATATATATATATATATATATATATATATACAGTGCCGGTTTTAGCACTACCAGCGCCCTGGGCGAGATATCTACGGCGCCCCTAGCTCAATTTAACCCCATTCAAAAAACAAGCCAAGGGTAAAATAACCAATTAGTTTCGCCCCTTTATATTAGACGCCCTGGACCATCGCCCAATCAAGCCCTACCCTAATGCCAGCACTGTATATATATACATATATATATATATATATATATATATATATATATATATATATATATATATATATATATATTTATATATATATATATCTTTGTTAAACTTATATTTAAAAGGTGAATTAAAGAACTCAATTCCCATAGGAATTATAGTTTAGAATGTTTAAAGCGGTATTTGAAACATTTGTAAACTCTCACGATAATAATATACTTTATGTTAGTTATGATGAGTTAATTCTTCTATTCTTATTAGTTAAAAATAGATAGATCTTAAATAAAATTTATCATCGTTTAAAAATTAATTACAATAAAATTATTATGATGTCACTAGATTGGTCACATGAATAAGAACGTCCCTACAAAGCGGAAAGAGTCTTCATTAAACATGTCATGTTTTGAGATTAATTTCGTTTTAAAAATATTGTTAAATTATGGACATATTTTGCTGACTTGTTTTATTTATTCCAAATAAGTGTTGCAGTATGTTAATTTACATATGTGTATATATATATATATATATATATATATATATATATATATATATATATATATACAGTGGCGGCGTTAGGGTAGGGCCTGGTTGGGCGATGGCCCAGGGCGCCAAATATAAAGGGGCGAAACTAATTGGTTATTTTACCCTTTTGCTTTTTATTTGAATGGGGTTAAATTGAGCTAAGGGGCGCCGTAGAAATCTCGCCCAGGGCGCTGGTAGTGCTAAAACCGGCACTGTATATAAAGTTTTTTTTTTTTTTTTTTTTTAGGTGCCCCAAGAAGTCCAGAAGTTCTTGTCACAGAGCACCGCGGAAGTGCATTTAACCGGGAAGTTCAAGCCTCTTTCCTTACCGTGACGCGAAAATTTGTCCAGAGCTCGATTCGAACCTGGATCTCCTGCTTATAAAGCAAGCGTTCTAACCACTGCGCCACGGCCGCTCAGATATATATATATATATATATATATATATATATATATATATATATATATATATATATATATATATATATATATATATATATATATATACATATATATATATATATATATATATATATATATATATATATATATATATATATATATATATATATATATATATATATATATATATATATATATATATATATATATATGGGTAATTCCATTTTAAACTTAGGGTAGATTAGAGCAATATGAGTACCTAGGTAATATAAGCATACTTTAAGCTTACTTATATGTAAGCGGTGAAATTAAAGCTGCTTTTTATTTTTTGAGTCAAATTTGTTTTGTGATAACAGGAATCAGTACACTTAGCGTTAATTTATATGCAGCAATTAGCGGCCATCTAGTGGCGTCCCGAAGAGAAAGGATAATTGGCACATATTCTATAAATGAGGGCTGCTTTTATCGTGTTTATGTTATAAAATAGGGCTTGCAAATCCATTAATTGCCAACTGTTATAATAATTTCATTTTAAAGGACAGTTTCTTTTAAGATTTTAAATTTGTTAATCCATTTTTTAATGAATTTTTCCTAATTTCCTTAAGTATGCCAAAATTACCATATTAAGTCGCTAATTTCGTCATATTTGGGTATTTTGTCATGCAAGTTTTACATAAAATTTTTAAAATTCTGAAACAAATTTTTGACTGTTGTATTATAGAAATATCTACAGAGCATCGATATGCATGTCTTATATGCCCTATAAAAGCAATTATTGTCTATAAACAATAAAATAGCTTTACACATCAAAATTTCTCAACTTTTTCTTGTTACATAAGCTAAAATATGTTTTATGAATTGCGTAGTTATAATTTTCACATAAAATGTTATACATTTATTTTTGTTACCTTATTTTTATTTTTGTAGTTGTTGCTATTATGTTTATATACTAAGTTTAATATTTAGTTTTATTATATTCTACAAACATAAAAGTTAATAATAATATAGTATAAGTAAAAGCAGTTTCATTAAAAAAATAAAAAATGTCTATATATTTTCATTCCGTAAATAAGGCACAACAATCTGCGGTTGGAAGTGAAATGTTAAACTCAAAATGGTTTTACGATACTTTTTGCGAGTTACACACGTTCTAAATAAGTTTCAATTTTAAAAAAACAAAAGCGGGTATTTATTGCTACGTTTTGCTGTTGATATAAAATGAGATTTATAACGAAGATACAAACACTTTGTATATTTTGGGAAATAACATTTTTCAAGTCAAAAATATTTATTATATTTCAAATTTTGAATTCTTTAAATAAAAATTAATATCTGTAAAGCCTTCTATATACTTTTCATACTCTATAGATGATATATGAGCACCATGTATCTTTTTACGAAAAAATTATAAACCCTTCGGTTACCCACTGCCACATGGCTCCCAGGTGAAGCCCTTTATGACAGTGGGTAAACAAAATCAAAGATTGAAAGAATAATAAATAAAAAGATCCTCAATTTTATTGTGGAGCCCCTTATGCGTGAGGGCAACCAAACAAAAGGGGCCCAATGATAAAATTGCGCACACGGTTCTGGGTGTGCTATGCCAATAATACGGTACTAACGGTATATTTGATTGCTTTTTTACCACAGCAGTTGTTTTACTACGAAATTTAACACCTTTTTTACGTTGACTGAAATAAAACACAGAGCAGAAACATGACAAAAATAGTTTTTTTAAATAAAAAATAAATTAATACGAGTAGTTGGTAATACAATCATAACAAGTATATTGTTTTAATCTAAAGTGTTAAGCTATATTTTTTTGGAAACAAATTGAACTTTCTGAGAAACAAAAATTATGTTCTGACATACCATCAAATAAAAAGCATAAAAATAAATTATCCTGAACAGATACAAGAATTTCTCAGCGGAATACACAACAATGCTCTTAGTAACTTAAAGTCAAGACATGATATTGAGAGTCATTTTCTAGCAATAAATTACATTCCTAGTTACAAAAAAATAAAACAGGAAAGGTATTTTTAAAAACTTTATTTATATATATATATATATATATATATATATATATATATATATATATATATATATATATATATATATATATATATATATATATATATATATATATATATATATATATATATATATATAAAGTTTTTAAAAGCATTTTTATTTGTATATATATATATATATATATATATATATATATATATATATATATGTATATATATATATATATATATATATATATATATATATGTATATATATATATATATATATATATATATATATATATATATATATATATATATATATATATATATATATATATATCATCAAAATTAGTTTTATTTAAAAACAATAAAAATAAAAATATCAATAATAATAAAAGAGTATAAACAACAATAATAAAACAATACATTGATTTAACTATTTTTATATATCCAACTTGTAACTTATTTAATATAATTGCCTATTTAATATAATAAACTTATTTAAAAATAGATGCAACTGCATTTAACTAATGGCATCGGTTAATATTAATTAAAAAAAAAAGGATTGCACAAGAACTTTGACAAGACAAAGGGGTTAATGATTGGGTTCAATTACGCGTTTTAAATGAGAAACCATCAAAGTTTGAATTTATTCATTTCCAATTTATTCATAACTAGTTAGATAATTTTAAAAGGTTTAATGACCATAGCAACTGTATTTCTTTTGATCCGTCAAATTTATCTGAGGAAAATACAGAGTTATTTAGAAGCTTATGTGAAATTTACTGTAGCGACAAAGATGCTAATAAAAGACGCATTTCTATTTTTATTTGAGAAACAGATTAGACCATGCATTTCTAATCTGTCTATACTCTACAAAACCTATTTGAATCTTCTTGTTTTACGTGCTAATGAGGAGAGATGTTTCAGTTGACTAAAGGCTATCAAAAATTATTTGCGATCAACATTGACATAGTGTTCCCCTGCGACCCTCTGGGTAAATTTTGGTTTAGTCCAATTTTTTTTGCTGGCCATTACTATTAGGTTTGAAAATAATGTTTGAGACTATTTTTTAAAATCAAAACTAACTGCTAAGCATAAAAACTCCTAGTTTATTGCTTTAAATATCTTTGAAAAAAGTGATGTCATTTACGCCATTTTTTTCATTAGGTTTTTAAAGTTAATCATAAAAAAATCATTTTCATGATTAGTTTTACCGTAAACGGGAAATTTGGTTTTTAATTTGTGCTGGAAAATTTTTGCATTTGAAGGAAATAGACAGGTTATCCATATTAAATTCAAAACCTGACAAATAAAATGTGAGAGATGCTTTTGATTAAATGTTTTAAATTATTTAAAACTTTTTGGTCATTTTTTGTTTTGTCTTAAATTTTCTATATTTCAAAAAATTTTAATAGTAGTTTTAAAAATCAGTTCGGTGAGAAATGGCAGAATATTCAACATAATATCAGGAATAGAATACACCAAAAACAAGTTTATTTATGCTCAACCCTTTTTGGAACAAATGAACGCACTAAATATATTTCAAATAAATATTTTTCAAAATATACTTTTCATATTTAAATATAAACTAAGTTTGGTTCAAGAACATTTTTTAACGCACTTTTTTAAAAACAATATAAATAAATACAAAACAAGAGCAACAGGCAACTTTAAGATACCTTTTGAAACAACAAGATTCATAAATCTCATAATTCTCAATTACATATCGTGGTCCCTATTTATTCAACAAATCACTAACCAAAAACGAATCACTATTAAACTAAAAAAACGAACACTCTCTGAAAATAAAGCTAAAAACTATAATAATCAAATTTAACAACTATAAGGAATTTTTTTAAATTTAAATTTTTTTAAATTTAAAACAAAAAATAAATGTAACTTAACTTTTAATACAAATCGATAAAAAAAAAATATTAATAACAAGGATATATGTAACAAATACATATATACCACGTATGCAACGGATTTTTTATGTATATTACACGTCTTTAAATAAGGTACTTGATGACAAGACTGACTTATGTCTTTTGCGAGCTTCCTATAACTACAAATAAGTAATTTTTTTTTTATCAATCTTACACAAATTTCGTTTTTATCATATTTATACACTAACATTATTTTGAAATGTATTTTGAAATAAACTTATAGTGAAATATCTTAACACTCCTCCAAAAAATCAGCAGATTTATTTTTATTTATAGTATTTTTTATTTTAATTGGAATAATATAGAGATATATTTTTCGGATTATTTTTACGCACACGTTATTATATTGTTGTAATTGGTATTTATTTTAATCATGTCTCGGAGGTGTTTGCAACTATATATGTCTCGGTTGCAACTATATATGTCTCGGAGGTGTTTGCAACTACTTTTATTTACTTCGCATATTTCGAACTTTATATTTATGATTTATATTTGTATATCTTTACCGCCAATCTGTGATTGGTTACTTGTAAATACTTTGTAGTTGTAAAATAAACATGTATAAAAAAAAATAAAATAAAAATATGTGCATGCTGCTCAGAGATATTTGGTAAAAAAACTGACATAGTTTTAAAGACCACTCCGGGATTGAAAACTTTAAATTACATAAGGTTACATTTTATATATCTTGTAAAGTAAATTAAAAGTAATCTATATAAAATAATTAAGTAAATTTACTTATATTCTACAATGACTTCGAGAGGGTCTTGTACAACAGTAATGCAAAAAATTAAAGTCTAGAATTGCTAGAAGCATATAAAGCTGAAGCATAGCAGTAAGAAGACGCAAATACCCATGGGAGACTCGAAAAGGTTGACTATTTGAAAGGCATAATTGGCATAATTATTCGTTCCTTTTACAGGTTTTTGAGTAAAAGTTTTTATTATTTAAAACTCAGGATGGAAATTTTAAACCAGTCCTAGATGATAGGGACTACAACCCCATGTCCCATAGATTTAGGAGCTCCGAAATTTTTCAAGAAGATACTTTACTTTTGTAAGGTTTTTTCGCCACTTTAGTAAGAAAAAAGGCCACCTGCTAAAAAGTATCCCCAGACACTGCAAGTCTTAACCCGGCACTGGTTTTAAGAAATACGGAGTTTTATGGGCGAAAAAAAACTTTGAACTATTTATGTAACTGTCTTTGTCTGCGCTTAGTATCAGTGGCTTAACTACAGCAAGGCCTCTTTAAGCAACCTTTACTGTCCCTCAAGCAATTAGGCCAAGGGCCGAGAGGTTTAGGAGCCTGTAGATGTATTTAAAGAGTTTTTTTTTTTTTTTTTTTAATAAATTTATTATTATAATAGTAAAGTTATATAGTTAAGTTATTGTAAAGGATTTGTAATAGTAAGTTACATAGAAAGTTTATTGTTCCAGAGAAACAGAAATTGGACACCTGGACCAATATCCCTACTGGCCGAAAATATTTTGCTACACCACTGTGTAATATCCATTTTTTTTTTTATTTTTTTTTATTTTTGTAATTATTTATCTTGCCGTTTAAAAATGTTTACATTGCAAATACATTTATATAAACTAATGGCTGGAGCAATAAGAAGGCGTTATCAGCCTTATCACCGAGCCCCATTTAAAAAAAAACATAATAGCAATAAATTCTACATTACCGTAACGTAAAAATATATATAAAATAACAAATAGAAATGAAAACCAAAAATAACCAATATAGTAAGAAATAAAAAGTGTTTTTTTTTTTTGTTTTTTTTTTTGTTTTAAGAAGTGTTGAAAACAATTCCTAAAATGTTTAACAAAATATTGATAAAAATTCAAAAAGTCAAAAAAATAAAATTTCTTGAGGATAAAAGACAACAAGAAATGAAATTTCATAATTAATATAATCACTAGATAAATTATTAACATCATCAATGATATTTTATATATATGTTTTTTTATTTTAAATATTTTGTATTAATTTATATTAATCACTGATACAATTAAATCTATTTTTTATATGACTGTTTTTAGTTTAAAATAAACATTTAAAGTTGGATATATCCATGAATAATAATAATCGTTTTGATCGTCCTTAAATTGCTCTTATGTAGTTTGTTTATTGTTAACAATATCTGGAATTTTTTTCCACAGATTAGATCCGCGGTATTTAATTGAATAGGAAGTTAATCTTTATCTATATTTTGGAACAATAAAATTGTTATCTGAAAACTTTATTGAGTATTTATGGTTAATTTTATTAAAATAAGATTGAAATATTTTTGAAGATAATCCATTTTTTGTTTTAAACATAAATAATAAAACTTGGTGTAAATTGGGTTTATACACATTTAAAACACCGAGCACACGAAGAAGTGGTTCGCAAGGAACACTCCTGTCGGCTCCAAATACTATTCTGCACGCATGTTTTTGTTTGTTGTAGATTTTCTTTAGTTTTTTATGGTTAATACTACCCCACACAATAATACAATAAGACAAATAACTATGGATAAAGGCAAAATACAATTTTTTCAGGGATGATGTATTTAGAAAAGGTTTAGTCCTAAACATCATTGCAATATTTTTTGAGATTTTTTTTTCAATACTATTTATATGTGAATACCACTGTAAATTTTCATCCAATTTTACTCCTAAAAAATTTATGAATGATTCTCTTTTAATAAAAGTGTTATTAATTTTAAGATCTGGTAATTTAAAAGGAATATTTTGTGATTTACTTACTTTATGAAAAAGTATTTATTTTGTTTTATCCGCATTTAGTGAAAGTTTATTACTTTCAAACCACTTACTAACTTTACATAGCTGTTCGTTAACTATTTTAAAAAGTGATATAACATCTCTGTGAGAAAAAAAAAAAGATTAGAATCATCAGCAAACAAAATTAGGTCTAAACGATTTGTTGATAAGTATAAGTCGTTTATGTACATGTTTATAACAGGAATAAAAGGGGTCCTAAGATAGATCCCTGAGGAACCCAGCAAGTTATGGAGTATGGAATTGTATTTGTTTGATCATAGTATAAAAAATTGCTTTCTGTTTGTCAGATAATCTTTGAACCAAAGTAAGTTTTTATTTTTCACTCCGTAGTTTTCGAGTTTTGTTATTAGAATACAGTGATTTACGGTATCAAAAGCTTTGGACAGATCAATGAAAACTCCTAATGTAAAACAGTCTAAAGCGTCAGATATTTGATTGGAAATTTCAACTACTGCGTGTTCAGTAGAATTTTTTTTTTAAAGCCAAATTGTTTGCACAACAACATATCATTCTCAGTTAGAGGATTATAAATTCTGTGATACATTATTCTTTCTAACAATTTTGAGAAACATGGTAATATTGATATAGGCCTGTAATTTAAAATATTTGACTTATCTCCAGATTTAAAAATTGGTGTAATGCGGTCAATTTTTAACTTATCAGGAACAATACCTGACTTTAATGTGAGAATGAAAATGTGAAATAAGGAAGGTTCAATGACGTCAAATACTGATTTTACAATATCGACACTAATTTTATCAAAACCTTCACTTTTTTTACTTTTGAGACTGCTAAAAGCAGTTCTCAACTCAATCAGTTTTAAATCAGTTTTATTCATAAATTTATCATAAGTTTTTAAGTATGAATCGAATGGAATGGAATTATTAAGAATTTTAGAGGCCAAATTTGGGCCATTATTAACAAAGTAGTTGTTTAGTTCTTCAGCTATAATTGATTTTTCATAAACTAACTTTCCATTAATTAAAAGATTTTTTGGCAGCGTGCTTTTGTTGTAACTATTTTTTCCAATTAAATCCTTAAAAAATCCTTAAATTTAATTCCATATTTTTTTAGTGTTTCCTTCGGTTTTTTCTAATAACTGAGCATAATAAAGTTTTTTTGAGTATTTTTTGGTTTTTTCAAATATATTTTTATAATCTTTGCAAATTTTTTCATTTCTATAAGAGTTTTTTTTAAGATATTTTATATGTAATTTTTCTTTCTTTTTTGAGGAATTTAGTAAACCTTTAGACATCCACGAAGTTTGGAGCGACTTATTATTTATAATTTTTTTTATTTCTGGAAACGCTATTTCATATTGTTTGCAAAATTGATTAAGAAACAATTCATATGCATTATTAGCATCATTTGATTGCAGTACTAGATCCCAATCAACGCAATTTTGTAAACAGTTTTTAAACTTTTTTAAGGAGTTTTCATTGATCTGTCGCCGAATTAAGGTGGATTTTGTGGAAATATTGTTTATTAAAAGGTTATTTGTAGCTAAGAATGTAGGAAAATGATCCGAAATATTGGTCTGTATTACACCTGTGTAAAGAGGGTCATTATGAAAGTTGTTAGTTATGATGTCATCAAGTAGAGTAGAAGACCTATTTGTTATTCTTGTAGATTTGTTTATTGTTGGGATAAGGTTATTTTGTAGAAGAGTGTTTATAAAATTCTTAACATTAATATTTGAGGCATAGTTAATCAGGTTAATGTTAAAATCTCCGACCATATAAATATGATTTTTTTTTTATTTATAATTTTGTTCGGAAATGTTTTAAGATGAGTTTTAAATTTTTTTAAGTTTCCAGATGGCGGTCTATAAGTAGTATTGATAATTGTGTTTCTTTCTGCATTATTTACTAATTCAATGCACAAAGACTCACAATCTGTTTCATTGACGCAGAGATCGTTACGTAAGACAAAATTTATTGAATTGTGGATATAAATACAAACGCCCCCACCTGCATTTACTTCACGTGCTTGATGAAGTGATATGTAATTAATTAGTTTAAATTCATAATTTGTTTCACCGCATTTACACCAAGTTTCTGTCAGAAATAATTTTAAAATTGTGTTTAATTGTATCCAATAATATTTTTAATTTTTCAAAGTTTTTATTTAAACTTCGAATATTGATATTTAAAATTGAAAAAGTGTTTTTAGTTTTTCTTAGATATTGTAATGATTCAGAAACAGAAGTGTATTGACTTTTTAGCATTTTGTGACTAAAATAATTTGAATCAGTGCCGTTATCATCGATGATGTCATTTTCATTTGAAGATTTAAATATGAAATTTTCCTTCATTTTTAAAACAGTTTAAATTAAATATACATAGTAATAATGAAAATAAAATTGCATTAATTAATGACAAATATTATAAAACTTATTGTTTTTTGTTTTTGCATCCCAATCGCGAATTATCAATTTATCGTAAGATATGAAGGCAAACTTACCAGCCGCTCTTTCAATTTTCATTTTTTCCCATAAATCTTTCCGGATTTGTGTCGTTTTAAAACAGAAGTCTTCGTTTATATACACATTTTTCATTTTTAGTTTACTCGACTTCCTCAAAATTTCGACTTTATCTTTATAATCTAAAAGTTTTATTACTATTGTTCTTGGCTTTTAAATTCTTTGCTGCCAGTTCTATGGGCCCGCTCATTTTGACATTATTAACAGATGAGATATCTTCAAAAACCTTTTTTACCTTTATTTCGCTTTCCTCCCAGCTTTCACCTTCATTTTCATCAATTCCATCTACTCTTACATTATTACGTCTCGACCGATCTTCTATCTCCCTTAACTTTTCTTGTATGCGTATACTTTCTGAATTGTTTTCTTTATTGCTAACTTTTGCTTTCATAACTTTTTCATCAATTAGTTGTTCTTGAAAATTCAAACTAAGTTTTAAATCGTCGATGTTTTTTTCTACTTTTTCCAATCTGTCGTTAAATATTTTTAAGTTTCCACTAATAATACTAATAAAAACTTTTTCTTGTTGCTTTAACATCAGTTCAAATTCTTTTTTGTAATCTTCAAACAATTTTGTTATTTCTAATAATGTAACTACCATATTATATAAAAATTCTTAATTTTCTTAGAAAAATAAATATAAACAAATTTAGCTTTAACAAAGTTGTTTGAAAAAAAACACGTCCGCTCGCGATGATAATAAAAGGGCAAAAAAAAGAAAAAATAAATATGACCGGAGCTGTAGCTAAGCAATGATTTGTACGTAGATTAAGAAATAAAACTTGTGGTGATTGGAGCCCGGAAAAAGACAGCTCCAAAACACTTAATTTAAATTGACAGGTTTTAAAATTCAAAATTGAATGGTTATGATTATATAAAGTTTAGACCTAATCCGAACAAGGTGATTGTTTCAACATTTTCCTAAACATTCTAATGTGATGTTAAACAAGAGGATTCTTAAATTTGGCACTTTAGTATGTTTTATTTACCAAAAGTATATTTATTAGCCAAAACCATTGGTTTTTCATAATTATAATAATATTACGTCTCAGAGTTTACGCAAGTAGACATCATTATATTATTGGTTACCATAAAGTCTTTAAATGAGTTTAATATGGTTTTTAACAACACATTAAAAGACCTCATTTGTACGTAGCTATTAATAATACTATTAGTTAATGATGCTGTTGATTAAGTAACTTGAATGGGTTTGGTGATAAAACAAATCGCCGCATTTTCAAATTATAAAACCTTTTTACATCGCTTTTAACGTGGTATAATACCACGCGGTACTTGTATTTAAATCAATTTAAAATTAAATCTTGTATTTTGTTTAACTTATATTTTCATGGATAATATTTTTTTAAACCATTTTATTTATATGTTAAAAAAATAAAATTATTCGAAATTTCTTTTATTTATGCAATATTTCTTCTGTTTTATTATGTTATTTTAGAAAAAGATTCACCTTTTTCTAAAATAACATACTAAAACAGGAAAATTTGGTATTTCAGATACATATATATTATTTTTTTAGATATATTCTCAAAAAATACAAAACTATAATTGTCAACTAAAATAAGGTTATTTAACTTAAACTAAAGAAAAACACATGATCATCAATTTTCAATGACAAGTTTTTAATGACTTTATTATGTACGGATATTTAGGGGCTTCACACTAAGACTATTTTTGTTTTCTACTTTTTCCCGCCTTTCGTATATTTTACAAAAAAATTAATAATTTATAATAGCAAATTTAGAAAAATAAAAAATTATAAAAATTAAAAATCCATCATTGAATGAAATAATGTCTTTTTTTTTTTTTTTTTTTAATTTTATTTTGGTCTTTTTTAAAATTTTACAATTTTTTGAATAAATTTAAGAAAATATAAAAAATTAAAAGCTGACTGGGGCAAGTAGAAGTCAAAAGGACTTATCATCAAGCCCCTTTGTGAAACACAAAAAAATACAATAACATTTTACATCTTCCAATAATAAGGTAAGTATGGGTATCAAGGCCCACCTATAAAAATGAAAATGTAAAGAAATGCTGATTTTCTTTTGCTGCCAGTGATAAAACCAGATAACTCTAATATTTAATGTCGAAAAAAAGTTTCACAATTTATTTTTTCCCTAAGTTTGGATTAGTGGGCCTTAATACCCGCCGGGCCTTAATACCCACACTTACCTTATATAAAAGAGTGAAATTAATAAGTTTAAAAAAAAAAGTAAAAATTTGGTTACAAATTTTTAGAAGGTTAAAAAAGAACATAAAGTTCAAAAAAGAACTTAATGTCAAAAAAAAAGAAATTTAAGATAAAGTTAAAATATGAAATAACAAATAAAAAATTACAAATCTGTACATACTCGTATACATATTAAAGACAATAAACATAAAAAAAAAAAAATTCATTGCCTCATATGCATATACATATTCAATACAATATTAAAATTAAATATATTACATAAAAAATTAAAAATACAAAATTATTTCAGTTTTTTTTAAAAAAATGAGAGAATGTACGTAATGTTTAAATTTAGTAAGTGTTTTTTTATAGTTCTTTTAAATGTAGCAATAGATTTTATTTTTTTCATATTTTCGTCAAGAACCGAATTCCACAAGCGTGGTCCCCGGCATATAGTCGAGAAGTCAGATTTTTTGAGTGATGTTAGTGGGATGTAGTAATTACTCATTGAATGTCTTGTTTCATATTTATGATAAATTCGAGTGAAACTTTTAAAAAAATATTTTGGAATCATTTCATTTTGAAGTTTAAACATAAATTACAAGTTATGGTATATAGTTAGTTTGTATACATTTAGAGCATTTATTTCTTTGAGTAACGGCTCGCCAGTTTCGTATCTACTTGTGCCCAAAACTAATCTACTTGCTTGCTTTTGTTTTGTATAAATAATTTTCAGGAAAGATAAATGCTTGTTTGCCCAGGAAATATAACAATAGTTAATATGACTATGTATAAATGAAATGTATAAACTTTTTAAACATATATTATTTAAAAGATATTTTGTCTTATTACAATAAGTACAATATTACAATACTACAATAGTTAATATGACTATGTATAAATGAAATGTATAAACTTTTTAAACATAAATTATTTAAAAGATATTTTGTCTTGTACTTAATTCCCAGAGTCTTTGAAACTTTGTTCTCGACTAGCTTTATTTGGCTTTTTCAATTTAAATTCTCATCGAAAATTATTCCAAGTATTTTCATTGAAAAAACTCTTTTTATTTTAACATTGTTAATTGCTAGTTCAGGTAATTTAAGTGAAAGGTTCTCGGATTCAAATGGCTTAGCAAACAAAATATATTTCGTTTTTTCAATATTTAATGAAAGTTTATTTGCTTCAAACCACTCATTAAGATATATTAATTCTGTGTTTACAATATAAAAAATATTTTTTAAACTTGAGGTAATTATTAGTAAAACTCCTCCATGAAGGAATCAGATTTTTTCAAAAAAGATTTAAATGAATTTTTTCGCTCAGGAATTGCACCGGCAAGCTTTTTTCCTATATTTATAAAAAAGCTATTAAATGTTCCAGCAATTTCTTCATTAACAAAAGCATCTCCTCTATTTTCATCTCTTTGCAATCTTTTTGGAAGATTATCAGTTTTCACAATTCCCACTCCTGTTATTTCTTTAATTACATTCCATGTTTTCCTTGCATTTCCGAATGTTTTATTAAGTAACGAAGAGTAGTAATTTTTTTTGGATTGCTTTTTTAACTTTTCAAAAGATTTTTTATATTTTTTGTATTTTGTTTCATTTTTGTAGTTCTTTTTTTTAAAAAAAATTTTTGGTAAAGTTTTTGTTTTCCTTTTTGACGACTTAATGAGTCCTATCGTTATCCACGGACTTAACAAATTTTTAGAATGAACAGCTTTTTTTTATTTTTGGAAAGGCCTTTTCGTATTGTCTTGCTAACATGCGAATAAAAAAATTGTAGCCATCATTAACGTCATTGCAATCAGTCAATAGTTCCCAGTTTACTTTATGTAAGAGATCACGAAACGTGGTGATTGATTCATTATTTATTTTCCTTACGTATACCGTTTTTGTTTTTATTTTATTCTCAAGGGTTGCAGAATTTATTATCAGAAAAACTGGAAAGTGATCAGTTAAATCTGTTTTAATAATACCACTTTGGATTTTAGTCCTTGTGTAATTATTAGTAATAATATTATTGATAACAGTTGCAGTTGTTTTAGTCACACGTGTTGGCTTCTTAATCATGGGAAAAACGGTGTATTGCAAAATTGTATTTATAAAATTCACGACTTGGTTATAAGCTTTAATATTCAATAAATTAAAATTAAAATCACCTAATAAGTAAACATATTTTTTAAATAAGCTTTGGTAGCAAATAGTTTAAATGGTTTTCAAATTGATTGTAATTACCGTTTGGCGGTCTATATATTGCGGTTATAAATGTATTTTTATTTTTTTTATTAATTATTTCAATAGTTAATAACTCACAATCAGCGACATTTACTTTGAGGTTTTCAACATGTTTAAAAACCAAAGAGTTTTGGACAAAAATAGATACGCCCCCGCCATTGCCGTTTTTTCTCGGTTGATGAATGGGTTTATATTCTGACAATTGAAAGTTAAAATTTATCGCGTCTCGATGACACCAAGTTTCTTTCAGACATAATACTAAACTTGTTACTTAGATTATTTAACATCAATTTTAAATTTTCAAAGTTTTTTTTTATGCTTCTGATGTTTATATGTAATAATGAAAAATAAGATGATGAAGAATTAAGAACATGTTTAACATCGTCAACATCGTAATTAGTCGTATCTACTGAAATTTCGTCAAAAAAGTTCATGTTTTTATCATCGTCATTAATTCGGTTTAGTGCGTTTTTCCTTTCTTATATGTCAAAAACATTAAAACTGTTGGCTTCCATCATTTTAACAATAAAAACTAAGAATATAATTTAAGACATAAAAATATAATAAACAAATATGCTTTAAGCAATCTTATGTGATTTTTTAAAATCTTAAACTACTAATTTATCATAAATAACAACAGAATATTTATTGTTGTTCCTGTGAGTTCGCATTTCTTCAAAGAGATTTTTCCGTATCGTTAGGGTATCCAAGGAGTAGTCCTTATTTATAAATATTCCTGTTCCTTTTAACTTTTTTGAATTCTTTAATATGCTAATTTTATCTTTATAGTTCAGGAGTTTTATCACGATTGATGTAGGTTTGCTTAGCCCAGTTTTTCCCGTTCTATGTGCCCTTTCAATAGCTACGCCACTTACATTTAGATTGTTTTCAAAGATATTAAGAACTTTTTCTTTAGATACATTCCAACTTTCATTTTCGCTTTCTGCTATTCCTTTGAGACGCAAATTATTTCTTCTCAGTCAATCTTCCAGTTGTCGCAGCTTATTTTTTTCTTCCTCATTTAATGCTACTTTGGTAACAATTTTTTCTTCAATTTTATTGATTTTTTCCTCAAATTACTTTCAGCTTGCAAAGCTTTGCACGTTTCTTTAATTTCTCTAATTTCTTTCAAAAGTCCATCGATTCTGTCATTTGCAATTTTTAAATTTCCACTTGTAAGTTTAAAAATCATTTAAAACTTCAAAACAACCACACTGCATAAATACCTCCGTTCACGTTGACGTTCACAAATTTGTAATAAAAAAAACAAAAATCAATTACGAAATCATATTTGAAAAAAAATGAATTTCATAATTATCAAATGCCCTTTTAAATCCCCTAAATAATCGGGGAGGTTGCTCAAAATTTACATGGTCATAGTTTTTGAACACTAAGTGATTATTGCATAACATCAAAGACTTGTTAATAAACTTAAATTTAGTTTTAAGTTTAAAAAAAAAGTTTTTTATAAATGTTGTAAACTCATCACTTACACACTAATGGCATTTAGGGAAGACAACATTAAAGAGGTTTATTGTTTACAGACTCCGACTATCACAACACTTATGAAAAGTTTTATATAAAGATGATTATATAAATGTTTGGAGTTTGCTCTATGTCGTTACATAGAGTTAAATTCTCAAACAAAAACAAACAGCTTGCTACGGGTCTGATTTTAAATATGTGATTGGAATCTGACTCTTTAAATATTGTGATTTGCACTTTTGTTAACTTTTTTACTTTAAATTTTTGAAAATTTAAAGTTAAAAAAAAAAGGAACAAAATTTACATAAAAAAAAAAGAACTTGATGTTATTTCATCTGTATGATAAAATAACATGTAACACGCATGTAAAGCAGTTAACTATTTAAAAAGATTAGAAAATCCTTTCCCTGAAATGATATACATGAATGTGTTAAATATATCAAAACTTAATTCGATTCAAATATTAATATTTATGCATAAATACAAGAATAACTTGCTGCCAAAAGAATCTTTTGATATTTTTTCATCGACGTTTTCAAAAAAATACAATCTTCGGTCAAATAGCAACCATAACTATCAATTGAGCAGAGTAAAATCGTAAGTGACAAAATTTTCAATTATTAACCAAGGTCCGTCATTATGGATTCAATTAAAAAATAATGATATAAAAGATATAAAAAGCACTTCCTCCATTTTAAACGACAAATGAAATTGCGTCTCCTTAACATCTGATATATATGTAAGTATGTTTATATATATGTGTGTGTAAGTATGTTGGCATATGTGTTTGTGTATGTGTATATGTATATATGAGGATGTATATATGAGGATGTATATATGAGTTTTTACTCTTCACCTAGTATTTTTTAGAAAAAATATTTTACTGTAAATTTACTAAAGCAATGTGGACTTCAAATGTTATTGTAAGGGGGCTCTATAAAAAGATTGTGGTGACACCAGTCATCCGTATCTTCTTTATACCCCTGTCTGTTTTATATATATTCTTTGTGTAACGTAAAAGTTTTATTGTAATTTTATTATTTGATTTTTATATAAACAGCGAAGAAAAAAATGAAAAAAAAAATTAATAAAAAAAACATTAAGACACTTTTCTTTACAATCGACCATATAATTTTAAACTTGAAAGTGTGCTCTTTTGAACGATCCTACTAAATACGCTATATTAAATAAATTAAAATAGGTGGTTGTTGTGGTTATAAAAAGTTATAAATTTATTTTAAGTTAATTACTTCTACATTTTTAC
>NC_088934.1:56627500-56747500 GCF_038396675.1 Hydra vulgaris
AGATGTTCTATTCTTTGTGTTCGATCCATCGAATTGAACCAGATCGCACAGACCAAAATCCTTTTTTTCCATCTCTTGTACCCCAATTGAGTCGCCTCCCTTGCGGATCATCAAAAGAATTTGGAAGAGCATTGTTTCTAATTCTACATTCAGCATGAAGTTTAGAGAGAGCTATTCTTTCATTTTTAGTTTGATCTGGTCGAACGTAAACTTTTGTAAAACCATGAATATGTTTAAGTTCTCTTGCATTAGCCAAAGCCGATTGACGTTTTTCATAATTCTTAAATTCAATTAAAACCAAAGGAGGACGTGGGGGCACATAAATAAATTTGTTGTCCATGTCACTAGAGATAGAAGAAGTAAGAGGAGAGGCATTTTTCTTTTTAAGTCTTTTTTTAACTTTTACATCGTCACAAGACACTTTTAAGATAGTAAGAATTTCATCAATTGCTTTATTATCATCATCCAAATTTACTGACTCAGTAAGACCACTTATAATAATATTATTTAAAATTCTATTTTTTTCGTTGTTTTCTTTTGAAATTTTAGCAAACAAAGCAGCATTTTTCTCTTTGGCAGCAATGTCCTTTTCTTTACTAATGAAACCTGCCCAGACGTCAGCACTGTGAATATTATTTTGATAAGTGATGTTTGCTTTGTTATTATTTTTAAGTAAATCAATTTCTTTTTGTTGCATTTTGTTTTCTGCTTCTAAGAAACCAACTTTTGTAGTAAGAGAAGAGATCATAGATGATAACTTTCCACACCAAACATGTAATGCTCTGCTCAAATCACTATGGTTTCCTTGGCCAATTTTTGGCCAATTTTCTTCAAGAAGGAAGTCCATCTTGAAGCAAACAATTTGCTAAGAGGGCTACCACCCTTAATACCAGTGGATTACCTCTGGATGTGAACTTTTGTTTAATATTTTGTTTTCTTATTACACAGGGACTAAAAAGTTTCAGTATGTGTTTTTTTCATTCTTATTAACACAAATAGAACTGTTAGTTTTTTGTGTTTTTTTATATATATATATTTATATATATATATATTATATATATATATAAATATATATATATATATATATATATATATATATATATATATATATATATATATATATATAGTGTTAGTAGAAAATCACTTAACCGTAAAATTTTTTCATTTTACCCTGTGTTTTCTCAACAAAAATTCATACATATATATATATATATATATATATATATATATATATATATATAAATAAATATATATATATATATGTATATATAATATATATATAAATATATACATATATATTATATATATATTATATACATATATATTATATATATATAAATATATATATGCGTATATACATATATATTTTATATATATAAATATATATAATATATATGTATATATGTATATATGTTTAAATATATATATATATATGTATATATATATATATATATATATATATATATATATATTAGGGCTGTCCAAAAAAACTTTTTCAGATTTGATTGCATAGTTGTTTATTTTGTGCCATTTGACATAGTAATTAACTGTGCAAAAAATCTTTCCAATCAGATAATGTTTAGGGGGTGCTCAATGACCATAAAGTTTTACGAAAAATGTGAAAAACATGGAAAAAGTAACCAAGTTCCACAAATTTCTAAAACCCGGTTAATTAGATTTTTCAGATTTGATCAGTTTTAATTATCTCTAAATATTAAATTCTGAATACAAATTACAATCCACATCCACTTTAGACTGGTTTATTAGCAGAGAAATTAATGAAATAAAATACTGCAATACGACTAAAGTTCTGCGGTTTTTGTTATATCAGAATTTTTCCAAAATAAAACACTAGGATTTTTGACTCTTTGTCATTGATTAAAATACGAATGATAAACAAAAAAACATATGAGCAATTAACATTTAATTATCGTAATGTTATAGTTCGTGCAATGTTAATGCTAGCGAGGACTATAACTCTTCAGAGTACACTTTCTGGCATCTGGCACTCGCTTTCTGTGATCCTCAACCACCTGAATTAACCTCTGCATTTCAGATTCATTCCTTGTAATCGATTCATTAAACATCGACATTAAAGCCACAGATCGTTCGGCAGCATCATTTACTACTTTCAATGAATATACTAAATTTTTTCCTTCTTGGTATTCTGGGGAATCATTCCAGGTAGCTGGATCGTTGTTGAACAGAAAATCAATATAAACCTTCATTGACCGCAACGCACTTGCTGAAACTGATGTCACCAGCATGTCCAGAGATTTCTTCTCTGGACTTTCAATGTTCTTTAATTTGATCAACCTTTCAGACCAGTTCTCACCGTGAAATTTCATGTTGGAAATCATTTTTCGCTTCTCTTACGTTTGAAGTTTGTTTGAAAACAAAGCTAGTGGGACCAATTCTGGTGAAAGGTACCACAAATGGTTTTGAAAGTTCTTGACTGCTGCTTCGGAAATCGTTTTATTCACAACTGCAAACTGCTTAAGTTGCTAAAACAGAAACAAGTCATTAAATGGAGCATCGCTGGCATTTGTGCATGATATCCAAGATTTTACATAAACCAGACTAGCAAATAAGCAAAATTCACAGAGATTTTTTTCCTCTTTTGTGGTCAACTTGAACTCTTCACGAAATAAATAAATCTTAAAACAATAAATAACCTTGGCCATCCAGCGAGCCATGTGATAAGCACCAGGGATCTTGAAATGATAATTTTTCTCTTCTTGATCAGGCAGTTTTCCAAGTATTAACAGACAGAGATCCATGATTTCTTTGTAGTCATCCCTTGGCATTTTAACATGCAGGTTTTCTTTGAGGAATGCAATCACTTCATTTTGTAGTTCTTGCACCAGGGGTATTTTCATTCGAATGTCATCCAGAGGTTTAAAATTTCCTTGATTAACTTTGGGCCAATATTGCTGAAATCTCTGGAAAAGAGGTATGTTGGGACCAGATGATGGTCCAAATAGTGATCCAAACACTCCTGCTACTATGACCTCATGAACATGGTGTCTGCAAGCGAAGTATAACAAATTTCTACCTATATGTTTCTCTAGAACTACACATGCACCATTTTTGGAGCCAGTGTTAGAGGCTGTAGTATCAAAACTCATTCCAATAACATCACCAATTATGTCCCAGAAATTAAGCAGATGAATAACTGCTTTTGCTTGGGCTTCTCCAGTTCCAGCTGATAGTTTTGCTATTCCAAGTATTTTGTCAACATTGTGACCTGTCACACCTACAGATAGCCGGTCAACATTTGCTTTAGGGGCTGCAGAATTTGTACGATCTATCATCAGTTTGCCATCCCAGTGGACGATTAATGGTGGTTTGTCCAAATCGCAGAATTCAGTTCGAACAGTGGCTTCAATATTTGATCGATGATAGGTTCGTTTTCTACGGACTGTAGAACGTGACAATGATCCATCATCGAGGTTCTGTCCACCAGCCCTTGCAATTGCTGCTGCTAGTATAGTAAATTTTGTGTCAGATAGATTAATTCTGTCTAATGTTGATGAAACATCAGGCGAGTCAAGAATTGTATCTAAAATACATTGTCGTTTTGGAGTACTTGCTAAACTTGATTCAGCTGACCCTGAAGAACTTGCTTTACTGACTTGTTGTCTGTAATAAACAGGGATTTCTATCTCAAAATCTCTATCAACCATTTTGTCATTATCAACAGCATCGTTATCGTTGTCATCACTATAACTTTCGTCATGTAAAGGTTCAATAACAGGAACTATTGCACTCGCACCAGATTGTCTTTGCTCTTCTTTTAGCTTTCGTTCTCTCTCTGCTTGTTTCCTTGCTTCATTTCTTTCTTCTAATTTTGAAAGTTCTTTGTCCTCTCCAAACATCACCATTTTTCTCTGACATCTCTGATCCAATAAAAATTCTTTATCTTCTTCAATTCTGATCATGGTTTCAGCATCCTTGTGGGCAATGTCAAAAAGTAGGCCAATGGTGTCTGTAAATGATTTCTCTCTCGATTTCTGAGAATCTGACAATCTGGATTTTTTTTTTTTTATTAATTTAAATTCCTGTACTAAAGATTTCAACTTTAAAATTACATTCGGATGAAATGCTGTCGGAATACGGGCTTTATTCCAAATAATAATCAGTTCATCAACAGTTGTTTTAAGACTTTCAGGCACTGACTTTTTGGTTGAATTAGGATGATAAAAAAATGTTTTTAAAACATCAGATGTTAAGGGAAGAACTTTATCTGGAAGATTTGGCTCTGGTTGTCCAATTAAAAAGATTTTGGTTTGAAGTCGTGTAGAGATAGCAACACGAGATGATGCTGCCATTTCAATGATAACTGAAATATTATGAGAAAATCAAAACTCAATACCATATTATACAAACTTATCATTCAGTTAGTGGTTTATGCAGCTGCAGCAATATATTATAATAATTATTACTAAAGAAATAAAATAAATATTTTCAAATTAAAAATTATTATTATCTTGCACTTTTCTGTAATAGGTTACTAAGGTTAGGTACTATCAAAATATTAATACATTTGTTGTCAAACTGAAATTCCAAATAAAAATGATATTTATACTTGTAAACCTTTTTATTCTGTTTGAACAAATTCTAAATTGAGTTAAATAATAGTATTAAAATTATGAATACAAATTTTAACAAAATGATATAAACACAGTTGTTTTAAACACTAGCAGACATTTTTTAGTCTGGTGCCCTGATGACAGTTAATCTGCTGCACTTTAATTAATCTATATAGCACGCAATCAGACAATAATTCAGTGGAAAAAATCTAACTAACCAGGTTCTAGAAATTTTTTGAACTTTGGAACTTTTTACACGTTTTTGACGTTTTTCGTAAAACTTTATGGTCATTAAGCACCCCCTAAATATTATCTAATTGGAAAGATTTTTTCCACAGTCAATAACTATGTCAAATGGCACAAAATAAACAACTATGCGTTCAAATCCGAGAAAAAATTTTTTTTCCTGTGTTCACATGAACAGCCCTAATATATATATATATATATGTATGTATATATATATATATATATATATATATATATATATACATATATATATATATATATATATATATATATATATATATATATATATATATATATATATATATATATATGAATATATATATATATATATATATATATATATATATATATATATATATATGTATATATATATATATATATATAAGCATACTGCTATTTATATATATATATTTATATATATATATATTTATATTTATATATATATATATATATTATACATATATATATATATATACATACTTCCATACATATATATATATATATTTATATATATTTTAATATATATATATATATATATATATATATATATATATATATATATATATATATATATATATATATGTATATATATATATATGTATACATATATATATACATATATATGTATATATATATATATATATATATATATATATATATATATATATATTATATATATATATATATATATATATATCTATATATAGGTTATCATATTCAAATATATAAATATATATATGTTATAATATAATAATTTATAGGTATGCATTTTGTGTTAACAGAATGACTGAATCTATAAATGTAGGTATAGCTTATCTGGTATTATTTTAGCACTTCCCTAAACTACTACTTCTATGCCCTTATTGCTATTGACATCAATCCATTAATGCATTGATTTTTGATTTATCTATGATATCTTTTTCTTTCTGCGTACTTATTCATTACATTTTTTCATTTCATATTTATCATATGATGGATTTATGTGATATAGAAGAACAAAGTATTGTAAATTTGTATAAATATTAAAAACATCTACTAATAATTATTCCAGTTGACGTCTTAACTTCAATGTTGCATATGTCATTTTTAAGTTGTTTTTAAGCTTTTCTAAATGTCTTTCTTATTCACACGGTTTTACAAGCAAGGTCTGCAAGCAAATTTGTGCTGAAAATTTTTTTTAGCCTCTAAGGAGAATTGGTGTTGTTCTTTGTTTAACTTAATTTGTTTAAATATTGTAGTTTTTATAAATAAATGTTTGTTTGTTCTTGGTTTTTTACTTATTTGTTTTTAGATTCTTAAGAACTAGGCAACTTAGCTAAGCAGGTTTTGTTTTATTTTTTAGTGCAATTGGAAAGATCTGAAAGCTTTTTTCAGTGCAATTGGAAAGAACTAAAGTGTTTTTTAGTCACTTCACGCGGTATAACTGGTGCTGATTTGAGTAAGTTTACTATTTTTTAATTTATTTTATACTGGATTTATTTTATATTAGATATATTATTTATGTATTTAACATGTAAAACTGACTTTAATTTGTTGACACAAAAAAGTGATCAACAAATTACAGTCAGTAATTTCACTTACTCAAATAATTTTGTGCATTGTAGTCTAGATTCTTTGTTAAATTAATAATTATTGATGTAAATAAATATTGTTTAATATTTTTATAAACGACTTGTATAGAAACATAAAAAGATTATAAACGACATGTATAGAAACATAAAAAGATATGGATTTTAATAAATCTTAAGTTTAAATGTAGTCTTAGATTAGAAAAGATCACAATTTGTAAGGTTCTTTTGCATTTTTTTATTATTCAGCTTTAACAATAATAATGTTACTGGCAGAGCTGGATTTACAGTTTTAGTGGCCCTAGGTCAAAAAAAAGCAATACAGTTAATTCATTACATGTATTCTTTGAGAGGTAGTTTGATTTTCCAGAACCACTGTCACCATAATTATTTATGAGTTTGGCCAATAAAGGATCAAACTGAGCAATCAACTCAAGCAGGCCAATAAAATTCCTGTTGCTTTCAGACCCAAATTTTTCATTTGAACCTCTAAAAGCTAAGTTTCTTTCGATCAATGTGCAAAAACATATAACTCTTCTTACAACCTCTGTCCAGTAGTTTATTCTTTCGATCAATGTGCAAAAACTATAACTCTTCTTACAACTTCTCTCCAGTAGTTCTTTTTCTTTGCAAATTTCGTTAAGAAGTTGATCATTTAAAAAAACCTTGTTATTTTTTCTGTGGTCTGAATCCAGTTGAAGCTTTTTTTTATCCTGTTGAAGCTAAAGCATATCTTGAGGGTTCAAATTGTATATCCTTAGCTGAAAGAATTTCCCAAAGTCCTGGATCTTTTCCTATTCAATGGCAAATCGATAGGGAAACATACTCTCTCCTTATTGAGTTCCGATTGCTTGTTTAAAGTTTGAGTTTCATTAATTGAGTCCTCTACAAAATCCAATATCTAACCTCTTTACTTATGCCACAGTTTGCAAGATTAGCTGAAGTTGGTGAATTACCCTGACATTCTGCTTTTAATAAAAAACTGTCAAGTTTTCGATGTTTCTTAATGTTTTTTTCTTTTTTTTTCTCTTTTTTTTTGCAGCTTCACTTTCATAGCTTCTTCCCATATCTGTTAAAGGTTCTGAAAATGAACACATTTAATTAATTTAATTGCTATTGTTTACAAGCACTGATTTTACTAATAGATAACACTCTGCTATTTTTTATTATCAAAATTAAGTAAAATAGCCTACATAAATAAGTGAAAGTTTGTTAATAATAAACAGGAAAACGAACGTTAAAAATTTATGATTACTTTTTCCCTAGCGCACTTATTTACTTTACTTAAAAGCGTCCAAAATATCGCTTAAGTTTAATGCAATTTAAAATTTAAAACAATTACTTTCTTCAATTAGTAAGATATTTTACTTAAAAGCGTGCAAAATTTTTCTTAAAATAAACACATTCATTTTATTTTAAATAGAATATTTTAAAATATTATGCACAAATAATAAAAAAACAAATTTATTAACTACCGTTTTTAATATCAATCTGGAAAATTAATCAGGCTGTTTTGCAAATAAATGTTTACTACTATTGTAAACCTTAATTAATTAGAAAAACAGCCCTAATTATAGTTATTTTCTTGGTTTGATAAGTTGAACCAAATAATTCTAGAAAATAATATTTTAGAAGGTTCTTGGTTGAACTTTTAATAAAAAAACGTAATGTTATAAAAAAAAAGTCAAATGTTAAATAAAATTGCTGAGTTGATTGTTCGTTAAAGTTATTATTTATGCTAATGAACAAAATGTTGCAAAATGCTTTTGTTTAGTTTTCGTCTATTTTGATTTTTTTTTTTATTTAATTGCAAAAATATTTAGAAAAATAAAAAAGTAACATTTTTTACACAATTGCTTTCTAATGAAAATGTATGCACTTTCCAAAAATTAAGATTTAATTTTGTTGCAATTCGATTTTGGGGCCCCTTTTTTTGCAGGGCCCCTAGGCCATGGCGTATTTGGTTACTGGCAATATGTTTAATGATAATAGTGAAATTGAAGTGGATAATATAAGGCTCAAAGAAGTTATTAATGTAAATGTTATTAGGCAACTTGAAAGTAGTTGTATTTAAGTAAAAGAGATAGGTCTAGGCAAAATTGAAATTAATTGTTGTGGAAATGTAAGAAATAAAAATTCTGGCAAGTAAGTTTTCTACTCAACACGCAGAAAACTTTATTGCCAGAATTAAGTGTCAAGCAGTATAAATGTCTGTTAATTTGATTTTACTTTAGACAATTTAGAACAAAGCAAAGTATGAATTGTACTATTTATAGTAACAATTAATAACAGTTTTGAATTCAAATGATTTTAAATTTTTTAAGTAATTTCAAACATAATTATGTTCTTTTTTTTTTAGTTGTCTTTGTCATCACTTGGTTAGTTTGCTTACTGCTGAAACATGGTTTTAATTTTGCAAATTTAATATGATGTGAAATTTACTCTATCAATTATTAGTCAACAGTTAGAGAGAAGCTGGAGCTTAATTAAGAAATGCTGGAAATTAAAACAAAGGTAAAAATAATTTTGTTTACTGGTAACATAATAAAACCAGTTACCACTATTTATTCCGTGTTTTTTTACTTTTTTTAACATGCTGCTTTGGAAACACTTTCTTTCTCTCCCTCTCTCTCTCTTAGATGAGAGGGAGAATTAATAAAACTTTTTTAATTAATCGGGAGAGAGTATTGTGTACTTACAAATATTTTATTCTATGCGCTATTATTGCTGTGTTTTGTGTTGATAGACCTAGGCTGTTATGGCTATTTTTTATTCTTTATATTTTCTGTTATATTATTAATAGGGCTGTTATCGATTAATCGATTAATCTTTTTTTTTTGATTTGATTAATTAATCGATTATTCGAAAAATTAGAATGATTAATCGACGTTTTATATTAGGATTTGGTTTTATATAAAAATAAGTACTTTAGAGTTTTTCCATCTTTAAACACCGGATCGTCGACACTGGATTTAGTAATTGTTTCATGTTAAACCACGAAACTAACTATATAAGCCATAATTTCCAAGAACATCTTGAATATTTACATTTATTACTTTTAGAAAACTTTAAACCTCATGTTTTACTTCATAATGATATGTTGATAATAATCTTTTTGAATGTATTTTCGTGGGAATGTGTGTTCTGTTTTGAATTATAGTGTACTTTCAAAAATTTTTATAAATTATATTATAATTTTAGGATTTATATGACAATATATGCAACAGCAATGATATATGGGTGCAGCCAAAAAAAAGAAAGTCTAAGGTTTGGGTTCATTTATTAGAAAATGTAAACGATTCACGAACTTTAAAATGCAAGCATTGTGACACCAAATTTAAATCGCATTTATCAACTACATCCTTATTGTACCACATGCAACACAAACACGACCTTCTATTAGAGCCTGCTTCAGGAAGCTCATTAGTTGCACAAAGTAGTTCTCAAAAGATAGTTTCATCCTATTTTCAAAAAAAAAATTCTTGTCCTGGGTTAATTCTTGCAAATTTAACAGCTTTAGATAAAATACCGTTTTCAACTTTAGCAAACAGTGAAGAAATTATCAAAGGATGGAAAGCTCAAGGTTTAAAAATGCCAACAACAAGACAAGGAATTAAAAGTATTACACTTGAGTATGCTGACCAGATTAGAGAAAATTTAAAAAAGTGATTTAAAAAAGCGAATAGAAGATGATGAGAGATTTTCATTATCATTAGACGAGTGGAGTTCCAAAAAAACAGACGTTATATGTGTATGAATATCCATATGAAAAACGGAATTGTGATTAGTATTGGTATGATAAGAGTAAAAGACACAATGCCAGCTACCAAGGCAGTTGAGATTGTTATTAAAAAACTAGAAGAGAGTAGTATGCTTTGAGAGTTCTGGGCCAAAACGTTTTCGACCATTTTACTATCCGCATTTTTTCACATTATTTCAAGTTCAATTCAAATTATATTTTATAAATTTTTGATAAAATTCAATTTTTTTTCTTATCGATTTGATCGTTTTTTTATTTCTAGGTCAAATCAAACTAAAAAAAGTTTGATCGCGATCAAATTTTTTATAAAATTTATACTATTTTATAAAAAATTATTCTATATTATAATTTGTCTCAATATTTTTATTATGTATCCAAGAGTTAAACGAATCAGGATAACCATACCACTTTACAAATAATTTGTTTTTGAGTTTACGAATCACTTTTTCGATTCTAAATATTTCCTGATTTGTTTTTTGTAATTCTTGTTCATAAAAAGTACCTTGTATTTCTTCACCATTGTAGTCAGTTATTTTATAAGTTGGAGGATCTGTGTATTGAATTTTTGATATAGTAAAAACTTCTTCAGTCCGTCTTGGTGTAGATCCTTTTTCAAATGTTTTCTTCTTTTTAGCAATCCTAACTTTATCACCTATTGAAAATCTAGGTTTCACTGATTCTGATCTTACATTTCCATTCAAGTTTAGCCAAACAATATTTTTATTCTTTTTATCACTAGCTATAACTGGTGTCATTTTAATAGAAGAATGTTTTGTATTGTTATAATTATTTACCAATTCATCTAAAATATCAATATATCTTCTTGTTGAATTAGCTGAAAAGTACTTAAACATTTTCTCTTTCATGGTTCTATTCCAACGTTCAACTACAGAACTTTTTTCTTCATTTTCGGTTGAATATATATCTATTCCTAACGCTTTAACATGCTTATTATAAAATTCTTTGCCTTTATCTTCCCACAATTTTTCACACTTTCTATCCTCAAATATTTTATTCAAAGCATGAGCAACATTAACTCCAGTTTTAGTCTTTAATGGAACAATCCATCCATACTTTGAAAATACATCTATAACCATGAGTAAGTATTTTATACCGTCATTGAATTTGGATAAAGATTGCATATCAACTAAATCAGCAGCCCATATTTTATCAATTCCATTGACAATTACTTTTCTTTTTCTAAAATGCTTTATAACTGGTCTATGAAGTTCGTTTGCAAGTTCATCAGTCCACTTCACATTTTTTTCCTTGTCTTTTTCGCTGATCGATTGTAGTTTTTTTCAAAACCTAGTCCAAATTTTGCTTTAGATGATATAATAGGTTTTATAACACCTCGTTCAATTCTTTCACGCATTGTTGGATTTTTTATAGCATCCATTTCTTCAATCATAATTTTATCAGCTAAATTTCTATTTGCTGTGTCATTTAAGTATTTATAAGCAAGATCGTGATGGTATGCTGCATTATCAACTCTATCTATAGGTTTACTCCAATCTTTATATGCGTCAGTGGAAGTGAGTCGTTCATCTAAGTTAGTACCAGGACCTGCAAAGTTCATTCCAGGTAGATGCATTTCACCTGGAAACTTTGACCATGGTAGTTTTATTTTACGTGTTGCTAAATTAATTGAACTTACTAAATCTCCTCCTGTTTTTGATGATACAAATTGAGATTTTAATCTTCCACAAATAGCGCAATTTCCACGTTGCATATTTCTATTGTTTTTACTCACGGCATTTTGCAAGTTAAGTGTATTTGTTTTTTTTCTACATTTAACGCAGTATATCATTTTATATATAAAAAAATTTTTTTATATAAAAATCTTGATATATATAAAATGGATATTATAGATTTGTCATGGAATGCAAATAACAATAAGAGAAATAATAATAAGTTGCTTCCTAAGAGTATAGGAGGAATTATTGTTGGAAAGTCAGGTTGTGGTAAAACTACTTTATTATTGAATTTACTTTTAAGACCTGGTTGGTTAGATTATAATAATTTACAAGTTTTTGAAAAGTCTCTTTTTCAACCAGAATACAAAATATTACAGCAATATTTTGAAAAAAAATTGCCAAAAGAACTTATTCTAGAACTATTTAATCTACAAGATGAAATAAAAAAGTCAACATGCCCTGCGCTTGTAATTGATAGTGTTTCAAAAAATTTAAATGAGAAAACAGATATAGAGTGTAAGTTTTTTGAAACGAAGAAGATGTACCAGATCCTAAAGATCTAGATATTCATAAGAATAATTTGATGATATTTGATGATTTACAATTAACAAAGCAAAACAAGTGTGAAAAATATTATATACGAGGGAGGCATAGTAATGTAGATTGTTTCTATCTTTCACAAAATTATTTTATGTTACCTAGGCAAACTATACGAGAAAATACAAATTTTATTTGCTTATTTCCACAAGATTCAAAAAATTTAAATCACATATATAATGATCATGTTTCAAGTGATATGGATAAAGATGAGTTTAAAGATTTTTGTAATAAAGCATGGAAAGATCCTCATGGATTTGTTGTTATAGATCTATCTTCTAAAAAAGATTATGGAAAATATAGAAGTGGTTTAAATTGTTTTTACATACCTAATTTTTGAAAAAAAATTATAATCTTATATAAAAATGACATGTTTATTAGTGAGCGGAAATAGTAGCTTATTAAATACTACTTTTACTCCTGTTATTCAATTTAGAGAAGACAGAGAATATGAAATGGGTCTAGTTCGTATAGATGCATCTTACAGTTTTCCTAATATTAATTCTTCAAACAATAATTTTAGATATAGCAGAGATAATGGAACAACTTGGAAGGATATAAACATTCCATTTGGATCTTATGAAGTTGTTGATATAAATAATTACATCCAATCGACTATGGTATCAAACGGTGATGCAACTTCATCAGTTCCAAATATTATAATTATAGCAAATAAGAATACATTAAATGCAAATTTAACTATTGCAACTGGTTATCAAGTTGATTTTACAACTCCAAATTCAATTAGAAGAATTTTTGGTTTTGACAGTAAAAATATAAAATGGATACTATTTATCAACTAATATAGTAAACATATTAAGTGTTAATAGTATATTTTTAAAAAATGATAAAATATCATCATCGTATGTAAATGGAGAAACTAGTACTGTTATATATTCATTTTTCCCAGATGTAGGTCCTGGATATAAAATTATTGAAAAGCCGAATTATATAACTTATTTACGACTATTACTAAAAAAAATATCAAATATGGAAACGAAATTGACTGATCAAGATAATAATCTTTTAGATTTACGAGGAGAACAATTAACTATTAGATTTCATATAAGAGAAGTAAATAGAGAAGTAGATAGAGAATTAGATAAGTCGTAATTTTTTTAAAAAAATTATTTTATATAAAAATAAGTAACTATACTAATATTAAAGTAAATATTTCAGAGGGGCAAATGAAAAAAATTAAAAAAGTAATTGATGATGGTGGCTATGGAGCTAGTATTAAATTAGCTCATTCAGATCTTAATGGTGATCATGTATTAGCAGTAACAAAAAGGCAATTGAATAAAATTACGAAAGCATATGAGAAAGGTACTGGTGTGATAATTAATTTAAGTTAATCACAACTCATTCACAATTCTAAAATAGAGGGTGGATTTCTAGGAGCATTATTACCTTTCCTTGCTAGTGCTGGAAAGTTTTTAGTACCAAGCGTTGCTCCAGCTCTTACATCAGGTTTATTAGCAGGAGTAGGTTCAGCAGCTGGATCGGCTATGGTTGATAAAATTGCTGGAAGGGGTGTTGTATACTTAAAAAAGAATGGAAAAGGAATTAAAATGTCTGCTGCAGGAGATGGTTTATATTTGACACCATGGAGTAAAGGTAGTTCTATAGGTGATGGATTGTACTTACGTAGTGGAAATGGATATACATCAACAGGATCAGGTTTATTATTAGGACCAAATTCACCATTTGCTAATATTCCATTTTTGAATTTACTTTTATAATTTATTATTTTCATATAATAAAATGCCAATACATATTTTAGGAAATATACCACGTGATACTCCAAATCAACTTAATTATTCTAAAGAATATGCAAAGATATTCAAAGATTTAGAGCATCCTTCAGTATTAATAGATAATAATAAATATGAAATATTTGCACAAAAAGACATTAAAATACAATATCTATCACATCAACATATTCTTTTAAAGTTTGGTGTTGTAGTTAATGAAAGTGTTGTGCTAGTTTCATTAAAAGAAGAACTTAAACGAAAAATGTTAAGTTTGCAAAACTCTGTCATATCAGAGACTGTTGAAGATATTATGATAAATGTTGTTAATAATTCTGATTCTGATATATTGATTAAAAAAGGGGATAGTTTGTGCTTTGTGAATTTATTGTAATTATTTTTTAAAAAAATATTTTTTTTAAAAATTTATTTTTTACTTATTAAAATGGAGTTTAATTGCAAAAAGCTATACAATAATATTTATTCAAATATACAAGATAAAAATAATTTATATCCAACTCTTCCAAGTGCACCTGATGAAGAAATAAAAATAGAAAATAAGATTGTTAGTGCACATGTATATCGTTTAAATACAATTAGTGATATTCAAAAAGAAATAGAGAATGAAAGAGAAAAGAGAAATAGGTTAAGTAAAAAGTACCATAGAGCTGTAAAAATAATTTCAGCTATTGATAATTCATTACTAGCAAGCACTATGGCACTTGGAACTATTGGAATCGGCTTTTTAGCGACAATAGTAGCAGCACCAGTAGCTATTGCATGTGAAGGTGCTGCATTAGGAGCAGGTGTATTATCATTAATAGGAGGACAAGTTAATAAAAAATTAAATTTAAAAGCAGAAAAGCATGAAAAGATTAAAGTACTTGTTGATTCAAAACTAAATACAATAAGTGATTATATTTCTAAAGCTTTAGTAGATGGAAATATAGATGACAATGAATTTAAACAAATTTAGTAAAAATGCATCCATTAAAACATAATGTTTTACGTTTTTTATCTTTACTTATAAAAAGCATGCCATTTCTAAAAATTGAAGATCCTGAAATGAGGGATAAAATTGTTAAAGATTATTTAGATAAAAGAGGAAAGCATAATGAAAGGATGGATGAAACTAATTTACAAGATACTTCAGATCAAAGCAAAGTACATCCTTCTGATCCATTAGATCCTTCGGATCCATTAGGAAGAATGACTGATGGAAGAATGACTGTGGGAAAAATTGCATCAGATTATCTAAAATTGTATTCTAAAAGTAAAAAATCTACAGATACTACATTTGGAATACGTGATGTAGATGGTATATTTTATATTGGAAAAAAACCAATACATATTAATGATAACGATATCATTATTGAGGATGAAAAATATTATGGTACTCCTGGACTTTGGGAATTGATAGTAAAGTTTAATCCTAATAAAGGAGTATATAATGAAGATGATCTTAAAAAATACCAAGATCTATTAATACAAACAGATGCAATTACTTCTAGAAAACCACACAAACCAAAGTCTTCTCGTAGTTTAAAATACAGAGAAATAGTAGTTTAAAATACAGAGAAATAATAGCACCCATTTTGAAAAATATAAAATTAAATAGGAAACGTGAGTTAGGAGGAGAAGGAATTGAAGGTAGAATACAAACTATAATTCTTCCAAGTGACCCTGATGCTTTGATTGATCGACTTTATTTGTGTATAGCTGCATGGAATGCAGGTAACACTGGAGCAAGAAATGAAGGTGTTGCAGTTTGTGATGAATTGTTAAGACAAGGTGTAATAGATAATGAACAGTATAAAGCAATGCAAAATCTTTTTTAATTATATTTCATTACCATTCTTATAAAAAAAATATATAGTAATAAAAATGCTAATTGTTAATAATAATAGATATAAAAAAATATATGTTGTTGGAGGAAGTGGTATATTCGAAATCATAAAAAATTTATTTAAACGTGCAGCATCATCAAGTGTATCAAGAGCATCAACAGATATGTTGAAGAAGATAGCTGCTACAGATTTAGGAAAATCTGCAATAACTGCTGCTAAATCAGCAGGAAAAGAACTTTCAAAATCAGCATTAGAAGCTGCTACAAATGCTGCAGTTGAAAAAGGGAAACAATTAATTGAAATAGCATCTTCAAAAATAGGATCACAACCTGTTATTAGTGAAAAAAGTAAAGAAATACTTTCAAATTTGATAGCATCAGGGTCTAAGGATGAAGATGAAGTAAAAAAAGTACCATGCAAAGGTCGATCATGCAAAGTATCAAATAAAAATGCTGTAAGAATAGAAGACTTGGTTAAAATGGGACGTGGACTTCGACTTGCATAAATTTAGCTTTAGTAAATTTATAAAATTTTTTTTTTTTTTAAGAATTGTCAATATAAAAAAATTTTTTTTTATTACGTTGTATATAAAAATGACGACTTCTGAAGTATTTAATTTTACAGAAATTCCAGTAATAGATAATGGAATTGAAAGATGTGAAGATAGTGAATATGAACCAATTGTTGGAACAAATCTAAATTTTGGAGATATAAGAATTGTCGTTCCAGAACAAAATTTGTTTTCACTTCCTTCTAAAGCATATCTCTTATTTGAAGGGCAACTTGTTAAATCTGCTGATGGATCAGCTTATGCTGATGCAGATGCAGTAGCTCTTACAAATAATGGTATTATGCAATTATTTTCTAAAATAACGTACCAATTAGGGAACCAGGATATAGAATCTATTTATTATCCAGGTCAAGCAACTGCAATGCTAGGATTGCTTAATTATTCAAATGACTTTCAATTAGCGCAAGGATTAAATCAATTGTGGTATAAAGATACATCATCAACAGCAGCTACTGATAATACAGGGTTTACAACCAGACAACAATACATAATTAAAAGTCCAACTACAAATGGTACATTTTCATTTTGCGTACCTTTAAGTCATATTTTTGGATTCTGTGATGACTATGACAAAGTTATTTATGGACTAAAACATACAATAACTCTTACAAGACAAAGTGATAGTTCTTCAATTTTTAGGCTTTCAACTGCAGCTGCAGGAAAAGTTAATCTTACTAAAATATCATTGTTTATTCCAAGTGTAAGACCATCATTGGAAGAAGAGAAAAAAATGATAATGAAATTAAAAGAAAAGTGGAAGCTCCATTATGTTTTAGAAAGAGACAGTGTGATACTACAACTGTTCCACAAGCTAATTCATTTGGTTGGCAATTAAGTTGTGCTGAAATTCCAAGATATGTTATTGTCGGATCTTAAACAAATAGAAATAATGGAGACCAAACTATCAATTCAGCATTATTCGATCATTGTGACTTGAAAAATATTTACATTGTTTATAATAATAGCACTATCCAATATCCTGCCCTTGATTATTATTGCTCATTTCCAAATCAGCAATTTTCAAGAATTTATAGAGATGCATCAATGTTTAAAGAAAGATTTTATGGAATGAATGAAATGATTGCAAACAGCAATATAACTCCTTTTGACTGTAAAGATTTATACCCCATATTTGTTTTTAATGTTAGCAAACAATCAGAAAAATTAAAATCAGCTACAGTACAACTACAATTTAAAGCATTTTTTAATTCAACTGTACCAGCAAATACTCAAGCATATGCTATTGTAATATCTGATAAGATGATGAATGTTGTATCAGATGGTAATAAATTTGATATTAAATATTAAATATTTTAAAAAAATGATATAAATAATTTTTTTTCTTTATATAATAAAAATGTATTATACAAGGAAAGCTTTGCAAAATTTATTTAAAGAAAATAACATTTCACAAACATCTAAAAATTATGTCACATTATTAATGCTTGTTATAGATAATGGATTGATTGATAAAGATCAATCAATCCATTATCTATAACAAGATCATGTCAAAATAAATTATCTATAAAAAGATCATGTCAAAAGCAACAGAATTAACTGATGAGAAAAGACCCGTTGGAAGACCTAAAAAGCATAATGTAGATCCTTTGGATTTAATTGAAAAAAGACCAGTTGGAAGACCTAGATTAAATAAAGTAAAAGAAGTGAAAGAAATTGATCCAAAATATAAAAGATTAAAAACAATTAAGAAAAAACCAGTCACTATTAAATTAACAAACATGGAAACAGGTGAAGAAACAGTATATAAATCATTATATAGCGCAATGCGTGAAACTGGTCATGGATATAGATATCTTGAAATGCGTGATGGTAAGATTGATAATGGTTATAAGATTGAAATATCAAATTCTGAAAAATTAAGAAAATAAAACAAAAAAAGTTAAAAAAACAAAATCTTGCTATATAAAAAATAATGGCATTTATAACAATTGATACATTTGATATTAACAATTTATATGTAAAAGACCTATTAAAAGCTGATAAGCCAGTTCCATATCAAAAATTACAACTCGCATATAAATATCCAACAGGTTCTGGTCCTGTTCTCATTAAAACATTACCTTCTTTTTCATATGGTGTATGTGAAAATAGAGATTTTAAAAATGATAAGCTTAATGGATATTCAATGTCATTTGAATGTGATAAAGAAAAATCTAGTGAACAAGGAAAGTTTATTGCAATGATTGAATCTATTGAAAAATTTTGTAAAGATCAAATTGAAGTATATAAAAAGAAGATAAAAAAATCTAAAGTTAATCTTGCTAATTTAAAAATTTTAAGATATAATGAAGATAAACCTCCAATAATATATGGAAAGTTATATACAAGTAATAAAGAGTTAGAAATAACTACAGTTTTCCGTCGTAGAAAAACTAAAAGTGAATCAGACCCAAGCAGAGCAAATTAGAAAAGTACTGTAAAATCAGTTAGAGCTTCACCTTATGATTATATCAATGAAAGATGCGAAGCTATTGGATGCTTAAAGATTGAAGGTATTTTTATTGGTTCAATGATTGGAGTCAATACAAGTTAAACTTCAAGAAGTACTTATTGTTAAAAAGATTTCTAATTTTACAAGTGTAATGAACGATTTAGATTTAGATAGTGAATCAGATGATGAGATATAGGTATTTTAGACCCTTGGAAATTCTTCGAATTTCTAGATCCATAAAAAAATTTAATATAAAGATTTAAAAAATATAGTTCATATGAGGCTTTACAAACTAATATTTCATATGAAAAGTTTCATATGTAATATAAACAAGAAAAAATATTTTAAAAAATTGATATAAAGAAAATGAAAATTAAAAAAAATTATCTTGCTATATAAAATGGAAAATAAATCGGTGACAGAATTAAAACAAATCGCTAAAGAGCGAAAAATTAAACATTATTATAAATTACGAAAAAGTGAATTATTAGATGCATTATCTCAAATATCAGTTCCAGTAAGGCCAGTTTCAGCTCCACGTCCTGTAAGACCAGTTCACGTTAGACCAGTTCCTACTCCACGTCATATCACTTCAGATCTAATAAAATTTAATCATTCTAATATATTAGCTCCATCTCCTGTACAAAGCCATGTAAATCATATATTAAACGAACAAGTTCCACCAACTTCATCACCTATTTTACAACCTGGATTATTTTCAAAGTTGTCTACAGCTGTAAAAAATGTATCATCGTATGTCGTCAACAAAATTATAGATTTTGAAGAATGGATTAAGCCTTATATACCAGATCCGATTAAGAAAAAAGTAGAAGAGACAGGATTTGAGATTAAAAGAAAAATAGATTCAATAAAATCTCTAGTTTACTCTACAATATACAAAAGCTCAAGCAAAGTAGAATTTAAATTGACACAATCAGCTGTTAAGAATGTGACAAAACAATATTCAGCTGAAGGTATAAAAGGATATGATCTTGAATCTTTTATGAATGTTGCTAAAAATAGTGCAATTAAAGTACTAAGTGAAAATAGAGGATCAAAAGTGAATATAGTTGTCACTTGTAAATTGGTAAAAACTAGTATTTTAACTGGAGATGATATAATTGTAACTCCTAAATTTGCATCGAATAGTACAGTTATATTAGAAGCTACAAATTTAGATGAACTTTATAAAATATCAAAGGCTAAAATTTTAGAAACTTTATCATTGTTTCAACAGGAAGGATCAAACTGGGTATTTAATTCTATTAAAAAAATAGATATAAATATTATAGAGTATAATCCACTTAAAGCAAATTCTTATATTCCACTTGATAAAAAATTATCAGCTAAAAAAGCAATCATTAATATGAAAAATGATGATAATCAGTGCTTTAAGTGGTGTATTGCAAGAGCATTAAATCCAACAGATAATCATCCTGAAAGAATAGATAAAGATCTTATAACTCAATCTGAAAAAATAAATTGGGATAAAATAGAATTTCCAGTTTCATTAAAACAAATTGATCTATTTGAGAAAATCAATCCAGATGTAAGTGTCAATGTATTTGGGTATGAAAACTTTCATGTTCATCCTTTGCGATTATCACATAATAGTGGTCGAAAACATTTAATAGATTTATTGTTAATATCTGATGATGAAAATAACCATTACTGCTTGATAAATAATCTAAGTAGATTACTTTCAACGCAAACATCAAAAAGAAATGGTGCAACTCACTATTGTAGAACTTGCTTATTAGGATATAGTTCAGAAGAATATTTATCTAAGCATAAATTGTATTGTGATTCACATGATTCAGTTCGTATTGAACTTCCAAAACCAGGAACAACAATGTATTTTAAACAGCATTATAAATCAATGAGAGTATCCTTTGTAATATATGCAGACTTTGAAAGTTTTATTAAACCTATCAATACTTGTGAGCCTAATCCAAATGAATCCTATACGAAGCAGTATCAAAAACATATACCAAGTTCATTCTGTTACTATAGTAAATGTTATAATCAAAATATATACAAAGATAAATTAGTAACATATACTGCAAATAGTGAAGATGAAGATATTGCTCAAATATTTATTGACTATCTACAAGAAGATATTATAAATATTTGTAAAGAAGTAGATTTTAATAAGCCTATGATATTTACAAGTAAAAACAAGAAAGCATTTAAAGCAGCAATAAATTGTCATATTTGTGAAGAATATTTAGGAGAAGATAGAGTGAGAGATCATTGTCATTTAACTAGAAAATACAGAGGTGCTGCTCATAAAATTTGTAATTTGACATATAAGATTCCAGAGTTCTTTCCAGTACTATTTCATAACTTATCTGGTTATGATAGTCACTTATTCATAAAGAAGTTATCAGGACGTAAATTAAGTTGTATACCTAACAACGAAGAAAAATATATCAGCTTTTCTAGAGAGATTAAAGTTGGAGAGTATATTGAAGAGGATAAGACTGTTGATATTAAACGAGAGATTCGTTTCTTAGACAGTTATAGATTTATGCCATCTAGTTTAGATGCTCTATCAAAAAATCTAACACAAGACCAATGTCAAAATATCGGAAAATGGTATACAGGTACACAATTAGATTTGTTAATGAAAAAAGGTAAATACCCTTATGATTGGGTTGATTCTATTGATAAATTTAATGAAGCACAACTACCTCCAAAAGAATCATTTTTTTCTAAATTGAATGATGAAGGAATTAATGATGATGCTTACGCACATGCTCAAACTGTATGGAAGGAATTTAAATGTAGATCATTTAAAGACTATCATGATTTATATAATGTTTCAGATGTACTTTTACTAGCTGATGTGTTTGAAAATTTTAGAGATGTTTGCATAAAAAATTATAGGTTAGATCCAGCTTGGTATTATACATCACCAGGATTAGCTTGGGAGGCTGCATTGAGAAAAACAAAAGTAAAGTTAGAACTGTTGAGTGATTATGATATGATCCTCATGATAAAGAATGGAATAAGAGGTGGAATCAGTACGATATCAAATAGATTAGGAAAATCTAATAATAAATATATGGATAATTATGATGAAACTAAACCATCACAATTTATCCAATATCTAGATGCTAATAATCTATATGGGCTATGAGTAAACCACTTCCTACACATGGATTTGGTTGGATGGATGATGATGAATTGAAAAACTGGAGATCAGTTCCATGTATACTTGAAGTTGATTTAGATTATCCAGATCATCTTCATGATGAACATAATGACTATCCACTTGCTCCTGAAAGAGTCAAAGTGGATAAAGTTGAAAAATTAATTCCAAACTTGAATAATAAGAAAAATTATGTGGTACATTATACCAATCTTAAATTGTATGAAAGATTAGGATTTAATATAACAAAAATACATAGAGGAATAAGCTTTGAAGAAAGTGCATGGTTAAGTGATTACATTGAACTGAATACTAATCTTAGAACTAAAGCAACAAATGAATTTGAAAAAGATTTCTTTAAACTCATGAACAATTCAGTCTTTGGAAAAACAATGGAAAATATTGAAAAAAGAGTTGATGTAAGGTTAGTCACAAACAGAGATGAAGCTGTTAAATTAGCATCAAGACCAAATTACTAAAGTAGGACAATATTTGATGAAAATTTAATAGCCATTCATATGAAGAGAACCAAACTAAAGTATAACAAGCCAATTTACTTAGGAATGTGTATATTAGATTTGAGCAAAACCCTAATGTATGAATTTCATTACGATTTTATAAAGAAAAAATATTCTGATAAAGCTAAACTCTTATTCACAGATACAGATTCATTAGCATATGAAATAAAAACAGAGGACTTTTATGAAGATATTAAAAACGATATTGAAAGTAAATTTGATACTAGTGAATTTGATCCAAATCATCAAGCAATTAATAATGGATTTAAAGTTAGATTAAATAAGAAAGTACTTGGAATGTTCAAAGATGAAGCAGGAGGAAAACAAATTGAAGAATTTGTAGGATTAAGATCCAAGTTGTATTCATATAAGATGAATGGAAAAGAAAACAAAAGATGTAGGGGAGTAAAAAAGAATGTGGTTAAGAACTATATAACACACAACGATTTTAAAGATTGTTTACTTAATAGAAAAGAACACACTAGGAAAATGAATATTATAAGATCACATGCACATGAAGTTTTTACAGAAGAGATTAATAAAGTAGCATTAAGTTCAGAAGATGATAAAAGAGTCATATTAGAAGATGGAATTCACACATTAGCATATGGGCATTATAATCTCATTAATAATCCAAAAATCCATAACAGTTAGGTAAATAAAAAATTATTTTAAAAAATTATTTTAAAATATTATTTTAAAAAATTATTTTAAAATATTATTTTAAAAAATTATTTTAAAAAATTATTTTCAAAAATTATTTTAAAATATTATTTTAAAAAATTATTTTAAAATATTATTTTAAAAAATTATTTTAAAAAATTATTTTAAAAAATTATTTTAAAAAATTATTTTAAAAAATTATTTTAAAAAATTATTTTAAAAAATTATTTTAAAAAATTATTTTAAAAAATTATTTTAAAAAATTATTTTCAAAAATTATTTTAAAAAATTATTTTAAAATATTATTTTAAAAAATTATTTAAAAAAATTATTTTCAAAAATTATTTTAAAATATTATTTTAAAAAATTATTTTAAAATATTATTTTAAAAAATTATTTTAAAAAATTATTTTAAAAAATTATTTTAAAAAATTATTTTAAAATATTATTTTAAAAAATTATTTTAAAATATTATTTTAAAAAATTATTTTAAAAAATTATTTTTAAAAATTATTTTAAAATATTATTTTAAAAAATTATTTTAAAATATTATTTTAAAATATTATTTTAAAAAATTATTTTAAAAAATTATTTTAAAATATTATTTTAAAAAATTATTTTAAAATATTATTTTAAAAAATTATTTTAAAATATTATTTTAAAAAATTATTTTAAAATATTATTTTAAAAAATTATTTTAAAAAATTATTTTAAAAAATTATTTTATATAAAGTAAAAAAATTAAAAAAAAAATTATTTTTTAAAAATGATTTAAGTAATTTTTTTTCTTTATATAATAAAAATGAGAATGATAAATGTTATAGAATTTGAAAAATTAGTAAAATGGTGGTATTTATCTTAAAATCCAAATCCAATTGCTATCATGTTGATAAAAGCTAATTTAGATAAAGTAAATTGGAGAATGTTATCTTTAAATCCAAATGCAATTGAGTTATTGAAAAATAATTTAGATAAAGTAGATTGGGATTGGTTATCTAGAAATCCAAATGCAATTGAAATATTAAAAAACAATTTACATAATTTAGATAAATCAAGTTGGTTTTATTTATCTAGAAATCCAAATGCAATTGATATATTAAAAGATCATTTAGATAAAGTAAATTGGTATATGTTATCTGGAAATCTAAATGCAATTGAAATATTAAAAAATAATTTAGATAAAGTTGATTGGTTCCATTTATCTTTAAATCCAAATGCTATAGAGATATTAAAAGCTAATTTAGATAAAGTCAGTTGGAATTATTTATCTAGAAATCCAAATGCTATAGAGATATTAAAAGCTAATTTAGATAAAGTAGATTGGGATTATTTATATGAAAATCCTAATGCAATTGAACTATTAAAGAGTAATTTAGATAGAGTCAATTGGGAAGGATTATCTAGAAATCCAAATCCAATTGCAATTGAATTATTAAAAGATCATTTAGATGAAGTAGATTGGGATTATTTATCCAAAAATCTAAATGCAATTGATATATTAAAAGATAATTTAGATAAAGTCAATTGGAGTCATTTATCTCAAAATCCTAATGCAATTGAATTATTAAAAGATCATTTAGATGAAGTAGATTGGAAAAAATTATCTAGAAATCCAAATCTTTTCACTTATGATTATGAAAAGATAAAAGAATCTATACATTTACCTGAATTGAAAGAATTTTTCATTTCACCTAATTATTTAGATTTACTTATTAGTTTATATGGAAGAGAATATTCATTAAATATATTCCTGAAAGAACCAGAAAATGAGATTGAAAGTAAAGTTAGAAAAATTTGGATTAAATAATTTTAGTTCTACATAAAGAAATAAAATTAAAAAAATTGAAATAAAATAAATTTTTTTTCTTTTTATATAAAATGGAGAACAAGAAATACAATGAATATTATGATAATAAATACTATAATGTACATGGTGATATATCTGAATATGAAGAAATAAATAATGATTCGTGTCTCTATTATAACTATAATAGAGCAACTCAAATTTTAGAATTACAAATAAATTATGTTAAAATGGAATTTGAACAAAGTTATTGTTTAAAAAATGTTGATATATTAGACTTTTCTTACAAAATATTAGAACAAATTAAGAACCATATAAATTTACATTTACCTGAATTGAAAGAATTTTTCATTTCACCTAATTATTTAGATTTACTTATTAGTTTATATGGAAGAGAATATTCATTAAATATATTCCTGAAAGAACCAGAAAATGAAATTGAAAGTAAAGTTAGAAAAATTTGGATTAAATAATATTTTTTCTATATATATAAAATGGTTATGAAAACTTCACGTGAACTAAAATTCAAATCTATATGTAAGAATAATAAAATTGTAATAGCTATTAATAATTCTGATATAGATTTAATAGAAGAATCAATAGAAGAAGCAAAAAATTTATACGAGAATGAATATTTTGAAGATGACGTAACTATTGATGTATTATGTATCGAAAACATTGACGAATTTAATTCAATTGATAATTATTGTAATAATGTCATAAATATAATAAAGCTAAGTAAATAAAGTCAATATATGAAAAAAATCCAATAATTTTCCATATATAAAATGAACAAACTTATAAATGTTGAAGGAATAATTTTACCAAATGAACCACTTACAAATTTTCAATTGATAGAAGCAGCAAAAAAACTAAAAATAAAAAATTTTAGAAGTGTATTTGTAAGAGACCAATTACCAGAAACTATGAAAAGAAAAGAATGTGGAATGTTAAATACAGGAGATTCTAGTACAAACGGATTTCACTGGATTTGCTGGTACAAAGACAATTATAAAAAACTAAGTTTTGACTCTTATGGACTACCACCTCTTGTTGAAATTATTAATTATTTAAAAAGTCCTGTTTATTACAACAGTGAAAGAGTTCAATTTGGAAATACCTCATTCTGTGGACACTTGTGTTTATATGTTTTGAAAAAACTAGATGAAGGATATGATTTTCAGAATATTATTTATAATCTATGGTAATTTTTTTATTTATATATAAAATGCCTGTCGATATATTCGGTACTACTACTTCAGATGTATATTTAAATGGTTTAATAATGTCTGAAGCTAATAACTTGTTCATTCATAGAGATGGACAAAATAATGCAACTAGTAATATTAATATGAATTCAAATAAATTAATAAATGTAGCAGATCCTACTAACTTACAAGATGCTGCTAAAAAGAATTATGTTGATAATAATTCGTCTAGTACTAATGAATTGGGAATAATACCAAATTCAAGTTTAACGTGCCTTGGAAAAAAATACTATACTATTCCACCATCTACATATCCTGATGCCTCAATAGTTTTTACACAAGCTACCGGTCCTGGTATTCTTAGAAAACTATGGCTAGCATTAAAAGGATTAGATCCTAATAGCAATGTTCCAGGTAATGTTTTTCTTAGAATATTTGCAGATCACGCACTTTGCATAGGAGATTATTTTACTTCTACACAGAGTATTGGAGATAATAATATTCCTTTAGCTTGTGATATGTTATTTGCACCACTTGGTGGGCCATTTTATGCAAACTTATTTCAAGGTTGTAATGTATATACAGCTAATGATTTAGGAGGATTCATTACACTTGATATGCCATTTACTACTAGTCTAGTCATTGAATTATACAATAATACTAAACAAAACGTTTCATATTGGATACAACCTCATATCACAATGACTACATCGATACCTAAATCATTGTCATCTATTAAATTATACTCAACAGAATTTAGATTTTCTCCCACAACTTATGATAAAGAATATATCTTATTAGACACTACAGACAATGCTGGTCAAGGTGTTTATCTTAAGTATATTAGAATGCATATTATTGGAACAGCTGGAAATTGGTGGGAATCTAGAGTACGCATGTATGTAGCATACAATTCTCCAGCAACTACGAACTATGTTATGAATACAGTTACACCTTATGATGGAGATAAAAAAGGAACAGTAGGATATCCTGGCTTTGATAATAATAGTGTATGCATATACTCTTCATCTGGTTTAGATGACTTTTATCTTTCTTCATGAAACAGTGCTAATATTAATTCATTTTCAAATCATCTGGACTATTGTATCAATCAAGTAGTGTAATTGGTTCTACAACTACTATCTCATTTTACAGAAATTTTACTGATTCCATGCCTAGTGCTCCTACTGGAAAGAGATTAGTAGTTACATTAACCTCTGGTGATGAAGATGTTGGTCAATCTGGAAGTTTTACTTTAATAGGACATGCTTTCTTTTACGCTTAGGCTAAGTTCGAAGAACTAATGCAAAGTAGATCAAAAACAAATCATTTGTAAAGTGGTATGGTTATCCTGATTCGTTTAACTCTTGGATAGATAATAAAAATATTGAGACAAATTATAATATAGAATAATTTTTTATAAAATAGTATAAATTTTATAAAAAATTTGATCGCGATTAAACTTTTTTTAGTTTGATTTGACCTAGAAATAAAAAAACGATCAAATCGATAAGAAAAAAAATTGAATTTTATCAAAAATTTATAAAATATAATTTGAATTGAACTTGAAATAATGTGAAAAAATGCGGATAGTAAAATGGTCGAAAACGTTTTGGCCCAGAACTCTCAAAGCATACTACTGACGAGTTCGGTTTGCAGCTCAAAAACCACATAATTGCTGTTATAACAGATGGTTCGTCTGTAATGAAAAAAATGGGACGATTGATGGGTATTTATCATCAAATTTGTCATAGTCATGGCATACATTTGGCTGTGTTAGATGTTTTATATGCTAATCATACAAATTTAGTAGAACCTGATGACGAATATTTTGAAACAGAACTTGATAACTCTTCAATAAGGGACGAATGTGATGATGATGAGGAAGATTTTGAAAAAAGCGAAGGACAAAGTTGGGTTGAAGTAGCTCCTTTCAATTATGAAATCAAATTGGTTCAAGATTTTTCATCAGCAATAAATAAAATTAGAAAAATTGCTCGTTTTTTAAGAAAATCACCTGTAAAAAATGATTTCCTGCAAAGAGAGTGCCAAGAAAAACTGAGAAAGGAAAAAGTGATGATAATTGATGTTCGTACACGCTGGAGCTCAATGTTTGCAATGTTAAAGCGGTTCTTGGAGTTAAAAGAAATAATAAAATCAGTACTAATAAATTTGTCAGTTATTCATTTATATCCAAAAAGTTGTGAAGTTAAGCAGGTTGAGGAAATTGTAGAATCATTAGAAATCATTGAGGTAAGTTCACTTGCATTGGGAAGGCGAGATTGCAATATAATTGATGCTTAAAAATATTTCAGTTTTTACTTTCTAAATTGAAAGCTCAATCAAGTGAAACTGGTATAAAATTCTATGAAGCAGTAAGTAAAAGAATATTTGAACGTAGAATTATTAATGTAGAAGGCCTGTTAGAATATTTAGATTATCCCAACACTCACCTAAAAGCACTTACACAAAAAAATGCAATATTAAAACGACCAACAAGAAACGAAATTGCTCTAACAATTAAAGAAATTGTTCATCGTTTATTTCTCATTGATCAGAATGTTAATGAAAATAGTTTAAATCAAGAAGATGAGGCTACTCGTGAATGTACTGAAAATATAACAAAAAAAGAAGAACTGAATCGCATTTTGTCAAAAAAAAACACCTATGTTTCAACTGTAGTAAATTTTCAAAACAACGTTTTATCTATTAAAAAAGAAATGAACATTTTTGAAAAAATTAACAAAAGAAGTAAAAGTCATTTATTTGAACAAATGTACAATGCTTTGTTAACTATTCCACGATCGTCGGTCGAAGCTGAAAGATGTTTTAGTGCGGCAGGGCTTTTTGTAACTAAATTGAGAACATCCTTAAATGATGAAACTATTTATTCTTTATGCTTTCTTCGCTCATATCTTTTACAGAAACAAAATGGACATGAAATAAACGTTATTTAAACTTGTTTATATTAAAAGTTTCTTATAAAACTTATATTTGAACTTCTGAAACGTTATTCACTAATGTATTACGATTTAGTTATAAAACTTATTATGTTTTCAATAATTATATAAATTAAAATTCTTTGCCTCTTTTAACCATTATAATATTATAACCATTCTTAATACAGTGGACTGTTTTATTACTTTGAAACAAAATTAATTTATAGTTAAAAAACTCAAATAATACTATTTCTTGTGTAATTAAAAGGAAACTTTATTTTTCTTAAATTAATTGATTCATAATCGATTAATCTTTTTTTTTTAAACCAATTAATCGTTAATCAAAAATTTCTCAAAATGATTAATCACAACACCCTTAATTATTATCCTAATTCTACTAACAATAAAATGCAAATAATACTTTTTTAATTAAGAAATGCAACTTTTTATTTTATTTCTTTTTTTAGGTTTTTGCAGGCTTTACTTGACTTCCATTTTCTGGTACCTGTGTTGTGACAGATTTTAAAAAGAACTTAACTGATGTTAATGCGGTCTTTATGTCGTTAACTATAAGCAATGATACTGCTGATAGGGAGTCAAAGTTAAAAAATTATTTATAGATAAATTTGTATTTAATTTTTAAATAATATATCAAGTTATTAATGTGTTTTTTTTATTAATGATTTAATTAAGTAGTTCATTAAGTTTAATATATATTTATATATATATATATATATATATATATATATATATATATATATATATATATATATATATATATGTATATATATATATATATATATATATTAACATGTAACCCAGTACAATCTGCTTCATGTCCTGCTGCCTTGTAGGATACGCCTTTTAAGGCAAAGGCTAGGAGATGCCAACTCCGATATAAAACACCCCCTGCCTTGGGGCTCTTGGTTGAGTAAAGGCTAGAGATGGTGTCTCGATAAAAATACTCATCTTGGGCAGATGTTAAATGCAACCAGCTACTGTCTTGTAGAAGGCCTCCTAGGCAAAGACTTAAGGGGTAAACAGATTCTATCTGTTGACCAGCCTTGCACCCCTTCTTCATCAATTAGGCTGGCGCAGATGAATTTTTAATACATTGTTTCCAGTTTAGGATGTTGAATGCTGGATCTTCTTGACTCAATGCATGGGTTTGCTTGTGTCACTGTTTTTACGACTAGGCAACTCATTCTATTATCTCCTTATGAGGGTACAGCTCTAAAACTCAGTTTTATGGTTCTGAGGCCGGCTGGTAGTCAGGTTTCCCGAACTCTGTGGTAGCTCTCAGAGAGACTGATTCCATCAAAAGCTGAAAATTATCAAAGTATTAACAGTGCCATGTTGCGCATGGATGGTGTCCCTGTTTGTACTTTTGGTGTGCATTGCGGAGGCCACATTTGGAGCCCTTTGTTACGGCTTAGGGTTTAATAGTAGTAATGAGGCAATTGCTTGGGCTATTAAACGGTGTTCTGAGTACTATCTATGCTTTGAGTCAAGTTCTTCAAACTAATTTAAAAATGAATAAAGTACCAAAAACTATAAAACACAAAAAACCATCATCATCACCAAGTTCTCTAAACCTATCATTCACTAATATTCGTGGTCTTCGAAGTAACTTTTCTTCTGTTGAGTCTTATCTCTTGCAAAGTGCACCAGACCTACTTGCCCTTTGTGAGACTAATTTGAGTTCAGCTGTCTCATCTTGTGATCTTAGTGTTGATGGTTATCTTCCTCTGATTCGTAAAGACTCCAATAGTCACATGCTTGGCCTGGGCATTTACATTCGTAAGAATTCACCTGTTTGTCATGAAACTAGGTTTGAATCCACAGACTATTCTTTCATGTGCTTTTGTTTAGCACCACTTCACTCTATTGCCTTTCTCTTTGTTCTATATTGCTCTCCTTCATCTCAAGACTGCACTCTTTTTAATGTTATTTCTGATCATATTGACCAAGCCCTCTCTCTTTATCCATCAGCTAATATAGTTGTTGTCGGTGACTTTAATGCTCACCACTCCGAATGGCTTGGCTCTAGTGTCAGCGACTCTGCAGGCATTAAAGCCCACAACTTTTGCCTTTTTCAATCCCTAACTCAAATAGTCAACTTTCCAACTCGCTTTCCTGACAACACTAATCATTTACCTTCTCTACTTGACTTATGTCTTGTTTCTGATCCTAGTCAGTGCTCAGTTTCTCCACATTCACCCTTAGGTGCTTCTGATCACAGTTTGATCTCTTTAAAACTAATATCTCATTCTTCTTCATCACCTGAATCCCCCTATTATCGAACCTCTTACAACTACAGTAAAGCTGACTGGGATTCTTTCCGTGATTTTCTTCGTGATGGCCCTTGGGTAGAAATCTTTCAACTTCCTGTCGACAAATGTGCTTCTTACATAACTTCGTGGATTCAGGCTGGCATGGAATCTTTTATTCCCTCTCGACGATTCCAGGTCAAGCCTTACTCTCCTCAATGGTTTTCCTCACACTGTGCTGCTGCGATTGCCAATCGAAACCATTACTTCCATATTTATCAGCAAAACAATTCTCCAGAAAACAGACGTCTGTTTATTACTGCTAGAAACAACTGTGAAAAGGTTTTGTCTAACACCAAAACCCTCTATTCTCAGGTCATGAAATCTCGTATCTCATCTCAAAAATTATGCTCTCGTGACTTCTGGAGATTCTTTAATAATATCAATAATAAGGGCAAATCTATAATTCCACCTCTCTTGTATGGTTCAGACTTTGTCACCTCACCTAAAGACAAAGCCGAACTGTTTGCTAAAAACTTTTCATCAATATCATCTCTTGATTCCACTAATTGCCTTCTACCTGATATTGCCAACAAACAGGTTGATCCATTGCTTGACATTCATATCACTCCAGCATCTGTATCTAAAGTGATCTCCTGCCTAGACTCTTCTACAGCTTGTGGCCCAGACTACATACCTGTTATTGTCTTGCAGAAGTGTTCTCCGGAGCTGTCGTCTATACTCTCAAAACTATTCAACAAGTGCTTATCAGAGTCTTGTTTTCCAGCCTGCTGGAAAGCCGCATCTATTATCCCTATCTTCAAAAATTCTGGGGAGCGATCTGATTCGTCTAACTACCGTCCCATAAGTCTTCTTCCTATCATAAGCAAGGTTTTTGAATCTTTAATTAACAAACACTTAATTTCTCATCTTGAATCTAATAACTTACTTTCTGACCATCAATATGGATTTCGATCTTCTCGTTCTACAGCTGATTTGCTAACAGTAATAACTGACAGGTTTTATCGTGCATTAGATGAAGGTGGAGAGGTTAAGGCCATCGCTCTTGACATTTCAAAAGCGTTTGATAAAGTTTGGCATGCTGGTCTTCTCCATAAGCTTTCTTCTTATGGTGTATCCGGCAACATCTTTAAGATCATTGAATCCTTCCTTTCCAATCGTAGCATAAAAGTTGTCCTCGATGGACAACACTCTTCTTCTTATTCTGTAACTTCAGGGGTTCCTCAAGGTTCTATCCTTTGCCCTATACTCTTTTTAATTTACATTAACGATCTTCCAGATATTCTCACATCTAAGGTGGCATTGTTTGCTGATGATACTACCATTTATTCTTGTCGTGATAAGAAACCAACACCCTCTGATTGCCTGGAGGGGGCATTTGAGCTTGAAAAGGATCTCACTTCTGCTATAGCATGGGGCTCACAGTGGCTGGTGAACTTTAATTCAGATAAAATCAATTTTTTTCAGCCAATCGTTATCGCAATAATTTAGATCTTCCTATATTTATGAACGGTGATGTACTCGATGAGTCACCTACTCTTCATCTTCTAGGATTAATTCTTACTTCCAATCTTTCTTGTAAACCATATATCAAATCGGTTGCAAAATTAGCATCTGCTAAGGTTGCATCTCTTTATCGAGCTCGCCACTTTCTTACTCTGGATTCTATTCTCTATCTCTAAAAATCTCAAATCCGGCCTTGTATGGAATACTGTTGCCATATCTGGGGCGGATCTTCTAATGATGTCCTTTCTCTTTTAGACAAGGTGCAAAAACGGATTGTAAACATAGTTGGACCTGCTCTTGCAGCCAACCTCCAACCATTATCACATCGTCGTAATGTTGCTTCTCTTTCTCTTTTCTAAAAATTCTATAATGGGCACTGCTCTAAAGAGCTAGCGTCTCTTGTGCCATCTACTAAAATTCATTCTCGTGTTACTCGTCATTCAATTAAGTGTCATCCTTTTTCTGTGACTGTTCCTAAGTGCTCCAAAAACGCTTATTCGTCTAGTTTTTTTCCTCGAAAATCAGCTCTTTGGAATTCGCTTCCTTCATCTTGCTTTCCTGATTCATATAATTTGAAATCTTTTAAATCGTCCGTCAATCGTTATCTTGCTCTACAACCTTCATCTTTTCTCTTACAGTAACTTCCAACTTTAATTAGTGGCTGTTTGCAGTGTTGTTGGAAGCGAAGATGTTTAAAAAAAAAAAAAAAAAAAAATTACTCATAACCCCTAATAAGGGTTATTTACTGCTAGTTTATTTTATTATTGCTACTGTTGTAAATTTCTACTGTTATTATTATAGTTGTAGTTATTGTTATTACTACTGTTATCATTACAATGATTATTACTGTATTATTACACAGGTCAACAAAAAAAATTTTTTTTCTGGTGCCGAGCAAACACCTCAAGTTGTAAAAATAATTTATAACATTTGCACTTTCAATTAAAGTGCAAAAGCGAATTTAAAAAATCGCGAAAAAAATCATATAGTAGGGCCAGCAATGGTACCAAACTGTTAGCCAACTGTTTTATTACTGTTAGCCGTTAATGTACCATTAACGGGCCAACACATAGCCAACAGTTTATAAAACATTTGGCTAAGTGTTGGTAAAAGCGTTACGTTTTTTTCACGGTACCAACTAAATAGCCAACTGTAGCTAATATTTGGTTATTAAGATCGGGCCAATTATTTACCAACTGTTCAATGTTTACTGGGGGGCTGACCAGGGCCGTCCCGAAGGGGGGTGAGGGGTATCTCCCACCCCAAAGCTGTTATATATACATTTGAGTTAGCACATTTGTACAATTAGTTGGCAGGTTTTGAAGCATAATTGGCAAATATCAAATATCAAGAACCTTTTTTTGTGTGTGTGTAGGTCTCTAGTTGGCAAAAAATGCATATAATCCCCCTCCCCAATGAGAGACCTCTTCGGGACGGCTCTGACAACAACCGCGCTGATTAAAAGAAGCGAAAAGCAGCAGCATAACTACAAATATGCCCGGCTTCTTTACGGTAAATTTTTATCTGGGCCACTACCTTATTTCTTCCCGAAAAAAATATTACTAAAGCATATAAATCAAAAAAATATTTTCAAAGCTTTTCTGAAATAAATCTTTCTTTCTAAAAAGTTATAAACCCCAGCTTTATAGAAAAACAAAATATTAGAGAATAAAAAAAATGGTACGACCCCCTTGCCCAGGAAACAAATTTAACATGCATGTGCATTGGGACTACACAAATGCTGTCAAGATAAAGTAAAATCAAAGTAAAGTCTGAAAGATGAAGTAATATATAAAAAAAAAAGATTCAAAAAAATGAAACTCTCCAGTTAGCTCTGAAAACAATTTCAACACGTACTTTTATTAAGTTTACACAAATGCTGGAAGTTTCAGAGCTTTAGCTAGTCTGGAAGGTAGTGAAAAATTAATCGCAAGATTCCGGGACAACTGATAGTCGACAAACAACTTGTGAAGCCAAACTAATGTTTCAAAAAAAATGTAAAGTTTATTATAACGCACTATTTTAATTGAATAATATTTTGCTTTTCTAATCACCCTTGTGCGGGTTGGACACCAACGCAACAAAAAGTAGGTTATTAAGGTGCCCACAATCTATAGTAGAAGATTGAAAAGCTTTCCTTACCATCTTTTTTCAAATAGATGATGAAAAGCAATAAAAGATTGTATCTGATAAACACTCCTTTAATCATATAAATTATATCAGATAGTTTAAATGACTTATAATTTTTTGAAAACTGTTTTAGCAGTCGATGTCCTAGCGGATACCAAAAATGTTATATTGCGTCATATTACCATAACAAAATACTTGATTGAAAAGGCAATACATCTATACTCTAACGAACATTGACTTAGTCAAGGTTTACACATGCATGAATTACCCATAGCTTAGAAATTATGCCCCCTTTCCTCTTCCTCCTCAGACAAAGTTTAATTATGGCCACTAACCTATTTCTGCTAAACAAAAAAAAGAAATTAAAAAGCACTAAATATTTAGCAGCCCCTATTAGTGTTGTATCTTCTTGGATACATTATAATCAGTAGGTATTTTATATTAAGAATCTCTTGTTACGAATTGGTTTTATAACACAGCTACAAGAGATACACGTTTCTTGAGTGCGGTTCGTGAACAACATATATACAATATTAAACCTCGTGTATATAAGAATAAATAAGAAGCGTAAAAAGTTAAACACGTGCACAATCGCGCGCAACATTCCCCGGCCAACTAATTGCTAATAAAGAGTTCAATGTCATTTTCGTTACAAAACTTCACTTGAATGATTTCTTCATTTGGCGCTCTGTTTAAAACTTCTAAAAGATACAGTTTATTAATAGGTCTTTGGATGATAATTTCTTTTCTATTGCTAATGTATTTAACTTCTGCTACACGGATCTGTTTATCCTGTGATTTGATTAACCTCTGAACTATTCCTGTTTTCCATAATCCTCGCTTAATATTCGGATTGCGTATTAGTACAACATCGTTTATTGAGATTTTGTTTGTACCTTTTCTCTTAAAGTGCTTATGATATTCTCGCAGTTCAGTTACATATTCTTCTCTCCATCGCTTCCAATAGTGCTTTAAAATATCATCAATGTACGTACTACGTGTATTTAAGTTGTACTCTATATTACTATCTTTCATCGATAAGAAGTTTAATGTTCTGCCATATAACAAATGATTAGGCGTCAATGGAGTGCCTCCAGGTTTATCATATGTAAATGTAATTGGGCGATTATTGATGACAGCTTCAACTTCAGCTAAAGTCGTTAGAAGTTCTTCGTATGTAAGGCGTGCGTTTGTAATTACTTTGCGGAGGCAACGTTTCGTCGAAGCAACAAGCCTTTCGAAGAATCCTCCCCACCACGGTGCAGCAGCAGGGTTGAAATGCTATGATATGCCACGAGATGCAATAAAATCTTGGGTGACTTTCGAGATAAATTGTGAGCCGTTGTCTGAAATGATTTCCACAGGTGCTCCTCGTTTTGCTGTAAATCTTCGTAAACTACGAACACACGATTCAGCTGACATATCAGCAACCAGATTTAAAAACAATGAGCGTGTAGTACAACATGTATTTAGAAAAATCCAAGTTTTATATACAATACTGCCCTCATATATATTTTTATTGTCAATAATATTTAAATTAATACAATTGTTACTAGCAACAACATTAGTCACAATTTCGTCTAAAAAAACTGTAGCCTGTTTAGTTATATCAAATTTAGGCCAATCATTACAGCTGTTACATAGGAATGAAGGTCCATTAAACCAATGTTTACAATTTTGTAAATTTTTCAAGTCTGTGCCTCTTGATCTCTGCTGGGTTATTATTAGATTCCACATACTTCCAGCGGGTAATATCAAAATCATCTCTAATTTTACGTACATGTTTTTGTATAAAGGTATGGTAACCTTTTTGAGCGTTATTTATGTAATGCAAAACAATAGTAGAATCAGTCCAGCATATAATATTTTTAAACTTAAAAATTGGAGAAAGTTCTTTTACAACAATAGACGTAGTTTCAGATAACAACAAGACTGCTCTTAATTCTAAACAGGGAGTAGTACTTTTTCTTATTGGGGCAATTCTAGATTTTTCAGTAATAAGTAAACACTGGTATTGCTTTTCAATTAGAGAGTATAGTACATATATACAACAACTGTATGCATTTAGATTGGCGTCAATAAAACCGTGTAATAAGATGTTTAAGACTGAACTATCATAATGATCAATACACCACCTTGGAATGATGTTTTGAGAGGAATGGAAATCTTTGAAAATGTCTCTCAAAACTATTAACAAATTACCTTCTAGTTTAGTGTCCCTTCCTATTTTACTTAAGCATATTTCTTGAAAGAAGATTTTGCAACGTACTACTACTGGATTGATAATACCGAGTGGATCAAAGATGCTTGCAATGAATCGAAGTATATGTCGTTTTGTCGGGATTGCTTCGTTTTCTAATAATATATTTCTTAAATTAAATGTTAAAATGTCTTTTTTCTTGTTCCAATTTAAACCTAGTACTTTAGTAGTGTCAAGACTTTGAAAGTTTTGTTCATTTAATAAATGTTCTAATTTTTTACAGTTCGATTCAAATTTTCGTAAATTAAAACCTGCATCTTGTAGGTGATGTTTACACTTCTGATAAAATATGAATGCTGTGTTTATACAATCAGCTCCGGCGTTAAGGTCGTCTACATGTAATGAGTTTATGAGTTTGTAAACAAAATTTGGATCACTGTCTATGCACCGTTCTGCATGTTTTGTTAATGTCGCAGATAAAAGGAATGGAGATGATGTAACTCCAAATAATACTCTACATAGTCTGTAGGAAATAATTTCTTTCGTATAAATATTGCTTGTATTAATGTCATTAAGATCTTTAAACCACAGAAAACGAACGAAATCACGATCCAAGGGGGATAACGATTTGTAAAAAGGCCTTTTCTATACCTGCAATAAAAGCAATCTTTTGTGAACTAAAACGTAATAAAACACCATAGAGGGATGTTGTCAATGAAGGTTCTACATAAAGACATTCATTTAATGATGGATCATCTGTTGCACTGCTGGCGTCAAAGACGATTCTCACCTTACTAGTAATTTTGTCATCTCTTAAAACGGGTCGATTGGGTAAGTAATGTATCTGTCTATAATCTTTAGCTTCATCAAGTACTGGTTTGATAATACCTTGTAAAAGTTGATCTTTTATAATGTCATTGTATGATTGGAGAAGTGCCTTGTCTTTGCTTAGTCTTTTTTGCAAGTTTTCAAATCGATTCATGGTTAAATTGTAATTGTCACAAATTGGAAGGTGGTTTTCTTTAAATGGCAGTCGGACACTATATTGTTTTTGGGCCTCGTTGTATTTAATAGTGTGTCGAAAATTGTCAATAATTTCAAAGTTGGAATTGTCAAATTCACCTATGCCCCAGATTGATGCCATGGAGTTTTTTACTAATGATTTTGAATGTGATGAATCTACCAACATAATATGAGTAGTGTAGACACAACAACCTGATTCACTATTGTTGTTTGCCTTATCAATGTATATAGGACCACTGAGTAAATAACCCAGCTTAGATTTCAATGCAATTGGATGATCATGTCGATGTCCTCTAATGACACTGTCTTCAATAAATAACCAATAAAAGTCAGCTCCAATCAGAACATCTACCTTCATACTATCACTATTCAAACTATAGTCTGTTAATTTTAATCTATATAAATGACTATACTTTTGCTTGGTCTGATTAATATACTGACCATTAAGAGGGGAACATATTTTTTTTACATAACAGGTTATTTGTATTGTGTGACCAAGTAGACATTTAATTTGTAATTCAACTTGATCCAAAATCTCTGTTGTGTTGTTGTTACCGAATGTTTTTATATTAATTTCTTTCTTACCCAATGTTCGAAGTCTTAATTTATTAGGTAATTCTGGAGAAATATAGCGTAATTGCGAGCAATTATCAAAAAGGATCCTACAATTATGTAAATTGGCACGGTTGTCTAAAACTTGGGTTGATGCAGTTTGGAGTAGAACAGATTAATGTCCTTTAGAAGTAGCCTCAGCAACTGAAGTCAATTTACCCATAGATTGATTTTGTAAGTTAAAATTCTGAGTATCAATACAGAAAGCAGCATGATGATGTTGACCATATTCAAAGCATTTTATACGAGACAAGCATTGTTTACTTATGTGTCTACTTCCTAAGCATTTAAAACAAAGTTTTTTATCACTGATAATTTTCTTTCTGGATTGAATATTCGTTACTGTCCTACAGTTTTGTGATTTATGAGGTTGTTCGCAAAACAGGCATTTGTTTTGTCTCTGGACATCTCTTGGATTGTTTCCTTCGAAATAGGAACTTTGGTTAGTATGATTTTGTTTTAAATTCTGTTGATGTGGTCCCCTGTTGAATGAATTGGAAGGATAGGTTTGACTTGACTCTCTGCTGTTTGCACTATTGTAAAACGTTTGAGTAGTAAAAAATCTGTCTGATTTATAAAATGAGTTAGTTGAAGTCTGTTCTTGTGCACACAATTCAGTCTTTATAACATCAATTATGACTTTAACGTCCCAGTTGTCGTTGTTATTTATATTGAGGGGTAATAATTAGTGTAAATTAATTAATTAAGATAAGTAGAGGTCCATGCATGTTACTACTGGTACCTAAATTTTTAAGACTTCTTATCTGTATCTCTAAACTGTCAATAAATTGCCTTAATTTATCAACTCTATTTATACTAATGATCCTTTCTAATGATAACAGTTTACGCACATGTGTTGATATAAGAGTTTGTTTATTATCATTTTTTTTTAAGTATATTTAGTGCAGTTTTATAGTTTTCTTTTATTAAAGCAAGTCTAGTTATAGAGGCTAGTGCTGGTCCTTGGAATAAGTCACGTAAGTAGGTCATTTTTTGAATGTCTGATAAATCCACGTTATTGTTGATTGTACAATTGAAATTTTCAATGAATGATACCCAATTTTCTGCTTTGCCATTAAATGGTTCTAGTTTTAATATGGGAAGTTTGACATTTTTATTTTTAGAATTGCTAGATAAACTAGACGAATCAATTTTAGGATTATATTTTCGTAAGTGTTTGTTGATGATGGAAAGTTTGTTTTTACATAAAAGGTTAAAGTCTGTGGAAGTATCAACATCCTGTTGTAGTTCCTCGTCATCTTCAATAAGTAAAGAGATTTCTTCGTCGAGTTGATTTACTTTAGAAAACTTTTCATTTATCGTATCTCGAATGTCAAGTAAACTTTGAAAATGATCGTCAGGGTTATTAGATAAAGTTTCAGATGATTTTTCAAAAAGTTTGTATAAAAGTTTGATATTGACAGTTCTAATTCGACATTTTGTTTGTAAGTTTGACATTCTGACTAAATTAGCAAACTGTATAATCTGACAATAACAATAATCTAGTATCTGAACTAACTAGAGCTTTTTTAACAATAATTGATCACAACAAATATGCTCAAAAATAATGCAATGGCAAATTTAATGACGTCGAATGGTTAATAATGATACGAATGTCTAAATGGTTTTATGGAGGTAAATATTTATAAAGTAAACAAGTCGTATATTCATTAATAAGCAAAACACATATAATAATTTTTAAAGTATAACAGTGTTCGCTAATACTTAAATCTAGAATTGCATTTTAAATAAACATAAAATAAATGTATAAATAAAGTTAACGTAACTTATCCTCTCTAATCTAGAAGATCTTTTTCTTTATCTTTAAAAATCTCGTACATCAAAAGTTTGTTCAATTTATTCCGTGGGCTCCATGTTGTATCTTCTTGGATACATTATAATCAGTAGGTATTTTATATTAAGAGTCTCTTGTTACGAATTGGTTTTATAATACAGCTACAAGAGATACACGTTTCTTGAGTGCGGTTCGTGAACAACATATATACAATAATAAACCTCGTGTATATAAGAATAAATAAGAAGCGTAAAAAGTTAAACACGTGCGCAATCGCGCGCAACAATTAGCACTCGTGCGACAGAGCGCCCGTTTCTACAGTACTGGTATGCGCGTGTGTTGGCAATGTTTGCCCCTAATTATAATAGAATTACCCTCTACGATATACGTGGAAAAAAAAATTCTTTCCCGATGCCCCACCACACACATTGCCCACATACATCAGAGTATTACCTGATGTTTTACCCAGAAGTGCTCTCAAATAGGCAATGGATTTGAATACGCTACCTATCTCAAAATTTATGTTACATCAACATGAAATGACTGGTCTTCGTGAAAGTAAATAATATAACTTACATTTTTCTTACTTACTAAGTAAAGTATAAAATTTCAAAGAAAAAAATTACTCTTATTTGTAATTGTAAATTGCAATTTTTTTCAAATTACTTTTATGTAAGCTGTTTTTGCTAATTAGTTACTTTTTAAAAGTAATTTGTTCTTATGATGTATTTATTTTACTTTGTAATTTAAATGTAATGTTTTTTAAATATTATATTTACGTAAGCTTACTTCATAAATAATTTTTTTTTAATTTAAAAATTACGTTTCGATGTAAATTTTTTACATAGTTATAACCAAAATTACCTTTCAAAGTAATTTACTTTACAGGACTTACCATTAAAAGTAAGTTACATTTACAAGCAAAAGTAAAAATGCAAATAAATTTTACTTGTAAAAATAAATTACTTTTTCAAGTAACAGTTACTCATTTAAAAAACTTAACTTAAGTAATGAAGTTTTACACGTTATATAATTTATGTAAAAAAAAGAAAAACGAATTACTTTTAAATATAAATAAATGATATATTTTTATATAAGTTATGTAAAGTAATTTACGCGTAAAAGTAGTTTGGGCTTTTTAAGTTCCATCCCTAAATCTGAGCATGCCTAAATTACCCAGTGTTTTTCAATGAAATTATCTAGTTTAAAATCCTAAAATAAAAGCGATTTTAATTCCTTTTTGAAAAAAAATACCATAGTACAAAAATTTAATATTTTAACTATGTTAAATATTTTTCTGTAATTTAAATTCAAAAATTTGAATTTCTATCGTTTAAAAGTTTAAGATGATAAAATTGAAAAAATAAAGTACTAATTTTTTTTTGCAGAAAACATAATAGTATTGTTTCAACAAAAAGTGGTTTAAAATTTGAACTTTTTAATGATAAGTATTGTTAATATCGAATCATTATATTCAAAAAATTAGTTCTAATTGTCCGTTGCTACTTTTTTAGTGAATGTTATTTTTTAAATCTAATTTAAAGTGCTCCTATTACCAAGGGGTCTATGAAATATGAACACTTTTGCTACTTTTTTAAAACCTCTGTGTTTTTAAGAAAAATTTTTTGGGTACCCAAATATGTAAGTGGATCAAGAGAATTCTATACCAATTTAAAAAAGATTAAAAAATTTATTAGAGATGATTGGCTGAGAAATTTCCCTTAGTCGGTCAATGTTTTTTTGTTTATAAAAACACATTTTTAACTTAAGTTTCCGAGAGATTATAACATAGTCAATAGAAATGCTTATGTCAGTGCATACAGCTGAAATAGATTTAAAAGCAATACTTATGGTTTCAGCAATCCAATAGATATATGTTAACATTTTTCTACTACCAGCTGGTTCATCCATTGTAGATTGAACATCTCCCCAGGGTTGAAAGAAGGACAAGGGTCTCTCTAGGTATTAATTTTTGAAAAATGTATAAAAACTATTTTACATCAGCATCTGATACCCTCCTCTCACAAAAAACTGACATTTACAATGAAAACAGGTACAAAAAACGTTTTAAGATCGAATTTTTAACAGGTAAAATAAACTTTTTACGTCTGCCTTTTACAAATAGGGACCATTCCCCTCTCATGTTTAGAGGCCACGGACCATCTCCTTTAGGTCCAAAGGTCACGGACCATTCTCCGTTAAAATCAAGAGGCTGAAGATCATCTTCTCTCACGTTCAGAAGCTAAAGTCCTCTTAGGTCAAGAGACCACGAACCGACCCCCTGAGGGCAGAGGGGACATTTTGAAAACATTTGCTCATGCCTTTTATTTATTTTCACGTCCCTTTTTTTTACAGGTACAAAAAACTTTTCTCACCCCACTTTATTTTAGGTAGGCAGATTTTTTATCTTAGCGCATAACCTACCATACGGAGTTTCTGACCACTTCCTGACAAATGCTGGTCACTTGCTGATCTAAAGTCTTTTGCAAAGAATTTCTGGGTTAAAAATCAGATTGTCCATTAATTAGGATATCAATTTTAGTGATATTCATGACAGGGTTTGATTTTTCAGGCTGTTGAGCAAAATTGGTTGACAGTGGGCAGAATTTAGGACGTAAATAAAACTTTCACATTAAAAAGCCATTAAGTTTGAGTTGCATCTTGTTAAAGTTGAAGGTGGAGTAATATTAACTTAAAGGCGAGTCCGAAGCGACCTACATTACCGTACGAATCTTCTTCTCAACCAAAAGCGTGAGATCTTGCAGCGTTTAGTCCTGTTGTTGAGCCTCAATGTTATCCAGTGCTTATAAGAGTTAAATTTCCAGGGTCTGCTTAATCATCAAAGCACATTATTATTCTGTCAGGTAAAGCTCGATTAGTGAGGGGTAGGAAATGATATTTTGTAGACAAGTAAACTTCATAATCCATTAATGATCGTATTTTTGACCTTGCATTCTTAATATTAATTTTTGAATTGTTGCACGTTCTAAATTTGCAACTAGTTGAGCTAATAAATCTGTACCTCGGGTTAAAAAATTGATCGGACTGATCCAGGGACAACAACCATATTCGCTAATAATAGAAGAAAATAAACAAATAAAGTAGTACCTAATAATTATGTAAAAGGTGATGGGTAATGGCAGGGCCTTTGAAAGCGCCAATGGTTCCCGCGCCAAAAGTGGAGAACGGCGTCATTATTCCGAACCAAAATATTACAAATTTAAAGTTTTATGAACGCAGCAAATAATAATTTCTGATACAGCACATTGTATTTCTGCTTTACTATTAATTCTCTGGATTAAGAAACTTATCAAAATTAATATAAGAATTAAAACATTAGTTTCAAAACTATTAAACAAAAAATCAATCAACGAAATCTTCAAGAAAAGTAAAATAACCGCTTAAAAACGAATTTGCTGAGCTTTTCTGACCGCCCAAACGTTGATGACATTGTCGTAACTCGCATTTTTAGCCAAGTATTCTTCTATTGAAATAATCAAATATCAGTCAGGCGATCCTGGAACATAGTCAAACTTATAGAGTTTTTAACATTTTTTAGTTTATTGAATGTTCGTTTACCCTCAGCAACTGACTTAGGAATAGCGTTGAAAATCTAGAGCATGATGCAAATATATGAAAAAAAGGCGTTCAAGCTTCTTCTCAAAGGTTTGACTGAGTAGCTGCATTGTATTTCCTTGCTTAAAAACTGTTTTGCGGGCATTGATAAAACAACGAACTTCTTCAATAAGATTCTCTTGGTTTACATTTCTCAGATAAAGCCGAGTAAGTTCTCAAGCTTTTTAAACGGAATGATTATCATTATTTAACCAGAGAAATGAAAACATATTCCAAAATATCCTGGTTACTTCAAATGTTGAATCAATCTGCTGGATCCGACGATTAATTTAAACTCTTTTGATTGGCTGTCGTGGTAATGGCCTGTGCTTGATGCCTCGTCGTGAAAGCGCTTTGGTTTACACTTTCTTTTTGCAGCGAGTTTAGTTTTGTACTATAGCGGTCCAGCTACAGCAAATGTCTCTTAGAAAATTTGTTACCAAGAGCCCTTAATCCGTTTAAGAATTTTCTGCAGCTGTCCAATCAAACGAAGCTCGTCATCCATATAAAATGCTTTAGATTTTTGAAGTCGACTAACGTCGTTAACAGCAGTAAGGGTTTTTTGCAAATTATAACCAACAATAAAAATTTAAAAGAAGATTGTTTTTTAAGTCTTATGCTTAGCTGAGCTGCTAACTGGTCAGATCAAGGTTTCCCGGGCATTTTTAAGAGTTGCCAACTTTATGCAAGTGGTTTTGTCAAATCGATACGAGAGCTCTATCTTGTCATAGAAAGTCTATGTAGTAAAACTCCTTTCACTTTAACAAGAATCTTCCATTCGGCAAGACTTGCACTAAAAAATACTTATCAAAATTGAACATTTTCAAATAACATATTGATCTCAATGACTGATTCAACTGCGTGCAGACCAGCCATATTCAGGCTGTGAGCGTTACAGGAAACGCGCATAGCTTCCGAAAATAATTTTGTCTTTAATAGGCTGGAGCCTTTTTATAACCACCTGCCATATTGTATCCATTATCTTATCTCTGACCGCGACAGTTTTGATTATCCATACCTAGCCTTGAAATCACATTAGTAAGAAGCTTAGCTATATCGATTTTTTTCTTTATCTTGATAGCTTCAACACACAAAAATAGTACTTTAACTTGCCAGCGACTATTTTCTCTTTCTTAGAGGAGAAAACAAATAATAAAGATATTTGCTCAATGTGAAATATGTAGGGTGTATCATCAACTATAATTGTGAAGTAGATATCATCCTAGATTTCATTGGCAAATGCACTTCGGATGATACGACCAAATTCTCAGATAAACTCATTTTAAAATGACGGAGAGAAGTTAGGACAATCATTCTGGAGCCTTCTTGTTAATGGCGTCCTACATTACATCTTGTTAATGTCGTCCTACATTAAACCTTCTTTTACCAAATACAAGTACAAATACAGTTATACTTATTTCATTGACCTCAACCCTGTATTTGAGCTGGTTTTTCTAATGAAACTCTTTCTGTTTAAGACAAAGTCCAAAATTGCATTGTAAACATAGTTAAGCCTGCTTTATCTGCCAATTACTGAGCCTTTCTCCCATTGTCATTAAGTTGCATCTCTTTCTCTTTTCTACAAATACTAGTATCTCTAATTCTATCAATCGAAACATATTCTCACTTGACTTGTCATTTTGTCTTTGCATGCTTTAAAAACTTTACCTAGTTTTTTCACTCACACTTCAATTCTTTGGAAACCTCTTCCATCTTCATGTTTTCCTAACTCGTGCAACTTACAGCTTTTAAAGTCTGTGTCAATTTTTTCTTTTCTCTTTAACTAACTTCTGTGTTTTTTAGTAACTCTTAACTTATTAGTGGTTGATACAGCCTTGTTCCCAAGCGTTGTTGAGAGTGAATTAGAATTTTTTTTTTTTTTTAAAAAAAAGGAATTATTCCATGTCGGACCAAGTATTTTATGTAAGGCCATGTTATGATGATGTCATTTCAGATTTTGTTGTTTTTGATATAGTTGAGAGGACTTGTAAAATGTTTCATGAAAATTTCTAAATTCAAGCAGATCCTATAATATGACTATTTACCTTTTAAAAGCTATTGATCAGGACCTTCTTGTCTCCCCGGAATTTCGACATTCATTCAGAGATTTTAAGTTGGATAACTATAAAAATTCTTATTTTTACTTTAAAATTTGCACATAGCTGGATTCAATCATTCGAATATAGCTATGTGCTAGATTCAAATGATTAAATCTAGCACATAGAAAAAGATTGTAATCATTTCATTAAAATCCTGAGGTGAACTTCATTAAAATCAGTGAGGGTTTTAATGAAATAATTACAATCTCCCAGGAATCCCTGAACTATCTCTCTAAAGCATTCAATTCGAAACAATAATAAGTGCAACAAAAGTATAAGTGCAAAAAAGAAACAATTTAATCTCTATATTATTTGGTTTCTCTTAATCCTAAGAGTTTTGATCAGGTTAAATGTGTGTTTTTTTAATTAAAATAAAAATTCGTTTGAAGTTTATTGACATTTCTAATACTAAAATGTTAATATGAAAATGTTTGATTACATAAAAAACTATAAATAATGCAAAAGAATATCCAGTCATAACATAACACCAGTATTGAAAAAATTTATGGTTTAGTAATTGTTTAGATGTTGCAATTTTTTTTCTTATGTTAAGTTACAGTTGAGAAGACTACTTTTAATTTATCGATGTGGTTACCTCTCTTAATTTTTAACTCAGAAACACAAACCTTTTTAAACAAGGTTACTGCACAAAGAAACAATTTATAGACGGGCATGCCATGGATGTGATATGGACTATTCTTGGAATTTCTTGCTAATGAAGCAAGTGCTCTAGGTCAAGTAAATTGTCATTGGTTTCATCAAGTCAATTCATAATGTTTCTTTAGTTTTTATCTAATATTAAATGATGAATAATTACTGATCTTCTTTAACTAATTGAAACATTTAAAATATTTATTTTACCCAATTAAAAGTTCTCACAACTTATGTAGTTAAGTAAAGAAGTCAAAAATTTTACTTAATTAAAGGTTCTTACAATTTATGTAATTAAATTAAGTAGTCAAAAATTTTATTTATTATTTTCTTATGTTATTGATATCTACAATGTACTCCCAGAAGTCTTTCCGCCTTATCACAAAGCACCGTGAAAAAGCATTTAACTAGAAAATTCATGTCTCCTTCTATACCAATTTTGTTTATGGGGCTAGAGCTAGCATTAAAACTTCGAATGAAAATCAAAATGAGAGTTTTAGTTGATCAAACTAGAGATGATAACTCTTTTGAGCAGGTGATCTCACTAAGGGTTGCTCTAACAGAGCGGCCATGGCACAGCAACAAGACCATTATGTCTTCTTGCATATAGAACTTTGCAGTTCTCCTGAAGTTACCGGAAATGAAGAAGGGTGAAAACCTTCAAGAATAAATTTATGAATTATTAGAAATAAGATGAATCATAGGATAGTTGGAGAGGTCAGAATGTTTTCTAGAGTTTTTTAATATTATTAGAACCTCTTATTTGGCTCATAATAATAGTTTAGCGAGGGTTGAAGAAGAATTCTGGAGAATACATTTGTAAGAGTATGATGAATATTGTCTGAACCACAAGCCGTAGATGACTAAAATTGAGAATTAGCATCATAAGTTGAAGTGATTTAGATGTCTGACCATGAGTAACTTGATTAAGTAGAATGACAATAAAATTAAAAGAAAATTTCTTCGCAAATAGTTCAGTCTTGAGAAGTTCTTAGATAAGATACAAGGTTTAGTACATCTTAGATAAGATACAAGGTTTAGTAAACTGAGAGTATTGGAGCTTATCATTGTCTTTTTACATTAATTTCTTGCAATATTAAAAAGACCTTTGTTATCAATCAAAGTGAATGATAAAAAAAGTGATAATTGTTGAATATATCAATTGCACAAGAAGGTGAAAATGAGGAGTGGAATGAGGCTTGATTTAGAGCATCGTTATAAAAGATAAATCTATCTAAAAAGAATAAGTTATAAAGCATCAAAAACAGCATCTTACTAAAAAATTTTTCATTTTTGTGATATTTTGGTCTAATTTGTATAGACCATCAATGTAAAATACCAATTTAAAAACCGTTACAATATAAAATTTAAAAATCATAAAGAAGCCATGACAAAGACGACGTCAATAAAAATTGTTTTGTTTTTTTAAGATTCTCTTAAATAGTGGTCTCAAACCATTTTAAGCAACTTTAACCTTGTTATCCCTGTTAAGCAGTACCAGGGATTGTTTAACCTGCTGAGATGTTTGCACATAGTTAATTTCAAACGATTCCCTTATTTTCCTTTCATGATAGTTGTTATTTATAGATAAAGTTTTTGGGTGCTGCCAGTCAAATATCTCATGGCATTCTTTGCAACGCTCAGTTTCTCCAGAAGCATGCCAGTTGCCATTCATGATAATAGTTTGGTGATTTATGCTTCTTTACCAAATTATCCTTTTTTTGTTTCCCCAATATGAATTCCACAACACAAACGCATAAGATTGTACACCTTATGGTAGCTGTTTAGTATTAAACTAGATTTGTTGTTCCAGAAAATTGTTTTTAAATTAGATGGTGTTGTAAAAATAACTTTGACGTATGTTTTTATATGTTTTTCATACTTTCGGTCAAAGTATTGGTAGCCAAGGTAGCTTGATTATTGCAATATTATTTTATAGTTTTTTTGTAACTTTATTGTTAGGATTGTTTTTACTTGGAAGGTAATTTGCGGCAATTGTTTCTAGATTTGATCTCTTATGACCATTTTGAACAAACGTATATATTATTAACTGAATCTCGTTGTTTATGTCTTTTATGGTGGTTTATGATATGAATTTTGGTGGTTTATGATATGAAACCTTTAAAAACTTCAAAAATAATTGCAGGGTTGATATTTGAGTCGGGTTATATTTGTATGTTTGCTATTGCTTTTTTACGGTGGACTTTGAAATCTGGTAATTTTTTGTGTTAGTTATTTTTATATCTAAAATAATTAGTTCTCTCTGATCATTTTCAACCTCAGGCGTGTACTGAATATTGAAATCTTGTTGATTTAATAAAATAAGAAATTTGTTATGCTTTTTAACTGATTCAAATCAGGCATGGCTATCATCAACATACCTTCTATAAGATTTGGGTAAAAATTTAGTGATTTTCGTAATATGTAGAGCTCTTGTTTCCATTTTTTGTAAGACTGCCTTTGCAATAACAACCATCAGTGATTATCCAATTGGACCTGAGTTAGGTATGGTTTTTTTTTTCATTTTTGTACAAAAAATGGCTTTGACTAAGATATAGTTCTACTAATTGGTGGATGTCAGTTAGTGTTAATTTGGTTTTTGTTTTATAATCAGTTATATCATTGTTAAGATAATCAATTATCACGAGTATGGTTTTATCAATTGGTATTGATGTATACAAAGCTATTACATCATACGATACATCTGGACTGACACACCAGGATTTTGCTTTGTTGACAAATGATGTAGAATTCAACAATCGTTTTTGCTTAGGGTACGCTGAATAATTTTAACGAGATATTCTGAGGTACCATTTCGAGGAGTGCCGATAGTAGAAACTACTGGTCGTATTGGATAACTTTTTTATTTTATATTGGGGAAACAAAAAAAAGATATTTGCAAAGAAGCATAAAACACCAAACTATTAGCATGAATGGCAACTGGCATGCTTCTGGAGCAACTGAACATTGCAAAGAATGCCATGAGATATTCGACTGGCTGCACCCAAAAACTTTATCTATAAATAACAACTATCATAAAAGGAAAATAACGGAATCGCTTGAAATTAACTATGCGCAAACATCTTAGTATGTTAAACAATCCCTAGTACTGCTTAACAGGGATAACAAGGTTAAAGTTGCTTCAAATGGTTAGAGACCACTATTTAAAAAAATCAAAAAACAAAACAATTTTCATTGGGATCGTATTTGTAATGGCTTTTTTATGATTTTTAAATTTTTTTTTGTAACAGTTTTTAAATTGGTGTTTTATATCTCATGATGGTCTTTACAAATTAGACCGAAATAACACAAAAAAGAAAAATTTGTTAGTATGATGCTGTTTATAATGTTTTATAACTTATTATAACTTCATGTACTACAAGAAATGTTGGTAAAACACTCTAAAGAGGAGGAATAATAACTTCCATAATTGTTTTTATCTAGGAGGTTAGAGAAAAGGCACTTTTATGCATGCCTAATATGGATATATATGGATATATAAAAACACATGTTTGCTATTTATTTAGATGCTGGCATACAATATCTTTACATATTTGTATAAACTTTATATGGTATTATATGGTGTAGTATTTGCTGAAAGCGAAGATTATAACTAGATGGATGAGTAGTTTGACTTGTTTGATGATGGTGATGATAATGAGAATAATGATGGTGATGATGATGATGATGATGATGATGATGATGATGATGATGATGATGATGATGATGATGATGATGATGATGATGATGATGATGATGATGATGATGATGATGATGATGATGATGATGATGATGATGATGATGATGATGATGATGATGATGATGATGATGATGATGATGATGAAGTTAACTCTAATAGATATGTAACAAGAGCAACAGGCAACTTCATACTGCCTAAAAGAACAACAAATTTCTCACGGTTTTCTATTTCCTACCGGGGTCCGTACCTATATAACAAAATAATATCAAAAAATATAGAACTTAAAGTATTAAATAATCCTGCCAACTTGAAAAATAAATTAAAACACCTCATACTTAATATCAAAAATTATATTGACATGTATTAAACTTAGCAACAAAATTTATACTAAAATATTTAGTGTATCACTGACAGTATACTGTTCAACCACTTCTGATTATATATAAATATAAAATAGACTTTATTTAACCATTTAAAGAGGTACTCGATGATAAGTCTTCTCAGACTTCTACGAGTTTTCCTTTACAACAACATGTTTTTATGATAAGAAACACTATTAGTTTACGTTACACTTAGTTAAATTTGTTAAACCACTTTTTATTATGATACGTGGTAATATTATGTTATATATAATTTTATTTTTTACGTTGCATTATATTATATTATGTAATTGTAACGTAACGATGTGAAAATATATTGAAGTTGTATAAAAAAAAATAAAAAAATGATGATGATGATGCACATATAAATAAACATGCATATGATGTATAAAATATAACATGAATTTTGAAAAATATACTTAAGGATATATAAATGTTTATGCAGCCCACAGTCACAAATCCAGTCCTCACTATTTTTTATCAAACCTGGCCCCGGTTTTTGTCAAATATCAACCCCAATCACTTAGAGTTGATAGTTGACCAATAATTTTGATATTTGACTATTATACTTATTAAATACTCTTAGTAACTATAGGTGAAAATATCTAATACCTAATGAAGCATTTTGATATTTTGTAAAAGATTTGAAACAAAAGTAAACTAGCCAACACCAGACTAACGCAAATAAAATGATATAGTAAAATTTCAATATTCTAATTTTTTAAAATTTCAATATTCTAAAATTTCAATATTCTAATATATATAAATTGAAAAAAAAATAATGAAGAGAAAAAAATTAAAAAAAAAAAAAAAAAAGACAAGTAATTAGAGAGCAATAAAAACATTTACATGAACAAAAGCAAGAACCAAGTCATGTAATTATGAAATTTTTGTGATCCCCCTTGTTTTAATTTATATGCAAATCCCTCCATCTTTTATTTAATTAAAATGTTTATAGTTTATATGTTTTATAATGTATATATTGATAGGTTTTAATTGAAAAAATTACACACTGTTATTATTTTATTCAGATGGGAGAGGGGGGACATAATTTATTGACAAAAAATGAGGGTCTATCTCTATGTTACCTCTAAACTTTGGAAAACAATATAAAATAAATTTCTAAATAAAAAGACAATAAAAAGACAAAAGCAATTACAATGCAAAAAATGTTATAAAAGATAAAGTGGCTACGAAACAATAATAATTTTAAAGCCTAAAGAAAATCAAGAGTTATATAACAGCAAGAGAAATACTTTGTAATGTTATAACAAGGATCTGCAGAAAATATTATTAGGTGAATACTGTATATATGCACCATTGGTGCAGTAAACTATTTTTTCACCTCCCTAAGGCCTGGAATGACACTACAGTCAAGGAGGCTACTTGACTAATTATGGTTACAACCTTCTTTCAACTCTGTAAGAAAGAAAAAAGTTGAGTGTGTTGATATAATTGGCGTGGTGGGGATCGAACTTGGAACTACTTGGTAAATGAGTGGGTCGTGAATTTTTGGTGTTCAAGATAAGTAAATTTCAGAGATGGTGCAAACTTGAAATTTTCTAATATTGATACTAAAGTCATATAATGATGATTTACTAAAAATTACGGCAATTAAAGCTTGAAAACAAGCTTCACCTAAGAGTTTGGGTTCCTGAACCCATAAGTTTGTATTTAAAGTTTCATCAATAATCTGTTTGTTGTTAAAAAGATATAAAAATTTAACGTCTATTATTTGCCCATTTACCCCAACAAATGACTTTAAATGCTCACAACTTTTAAACATAAATTATTTTGGTTGAAAATTGAAATCTGGCAATGAATTAATCCAAGTTTAGGGTAGGCTTCTTGAAGTTCTTTGATTATTGTTTCATAGTCTTGTTTTACTAAACAACTTTAACTTCTCTCAAACATTTTAATGTTTGTTTTAAAAATGAAAAGAAAGATATTCATCATTATCTAGTGAAAAGACTTGATCAAATGTTTTAAAATCTTTGTATTGTCAAGTAGTTTAGAATACTGCCTTTGATGAATTATCTTCCATAAAGTTTTGGTTTTTTTAAGTTTTAAATTTTACTCCTCTTCATTAAATGAAAAGTTCGTTGATTTTGTATAATTATCAAGACAAAAAGTCTGTTAGTGTTTCCATTTAGAGGATGTAGCTTCATGGCAGCACTTTTATAATATTTGTTTCTTCTGATTTAAAAGTTTCATTGTAAAATTCAGCATATTATTTTGATTTTGAAAAATATTTTTTTTGCAAGCATTTTTGTAATTACTAGCTAATAATTTAACCATTCCTTTCTTTTTGAAAAAAAAAATTATATGACTTAATAAACGACTTCAATACGATTTGTATACGAATACGAAATTGTATATTAATAAAAAAACGACTTGAATTACGAATGAATAAACGACTTAGCACATTAGCTTGTTGTAATTTTGATATCATAAGAGTATATTTATATATATATATATATATATATATATATATATATATATATATATATAAATATATATATATACATATATATATATATATATATATATATATATATATATATATATATATATATATATATATATATATATATATATATATATATATATATATATAGTTCCTGATGAGCCTGCTGATGGCGAAGCATGCTGTAGAAAATGAAAGTTAGATAAGTGTTTTTACTAGTTTATATATATATATATATATATATATATATATATATATATACATATATATATATATATATATATATATATATATATATATATATATATATATATATATATATATATATATATATATATATATAATGGGATAAACTTTTTCAAACTACGGCAATAAAACAATTTACTGCAACAGAAGACTAGTTAAGAAAAATTAATCTAGAAGGGTTTTTTTGTAAATATACATATTGTGAAATGCTTTGCTTTTTATTTTGTTTCAATTTTTGGTTTTTGAAATATTAAGTAAAGAAATTTAATATTATACTTTTTATTTTCATTTAATAAAACTTCTTTCTTTTTTCTAATATACTTTAATTTCTTTCTTTTCTCTGCATTTGTATAAATGAATTAAAATGTTTTAATTTTTTTTTTTAATTGTGTAAATAAATTAAAATTTATTTCTTAAAATTGTGGCATTGCAAATAATATTAATTTTTTACTTTTAATTTAAACAAAAATTAAGAAATATTTTAAACAAAAACATATTGTTGCAAATATTGGTTTCTAAGAACCATTTAATAAAAAATATAAATATTATTGTGCTTTCACCTGGCTTACGACAAAAAAGTTAAACATACACTTTATTCACATTTTTTATATGGTGTTATAACGTGTTTACAAGGAATTTAAATTACTTTTTTAATCAAAATTTTTCCTAAATTATAAGGAAATTTCTATTTTTACATTTTTGATATCGCACAATCTGTTAATTATATAAAGCTGATGATATTATTTTTCTAAACTCTTTTTTTTTTTCGCAAAGAAGAACATGTAAATATTAACAAAGACAAGAGTGAAAACTAACTTATTGAAGTTATTCTTAAACAATAGTACTTACATAAAAATGCTTTTTATAGACTTTCTAATTAAGCAAGTTTTATAACGTACACAATAACCAATATTCTATTTTACCACTAAAATTACTTAAATAATTATGATCCACATTGTACCCAGACACACATACACCTTGTATTTATTCTGCTAAATAGGTATTGTGATAAGGTATTGTGATAAGTTATTGTGATAAGGTATTGTGATAAGTTGTTGTGATAAGTTTTTAATTTTTGAATGGTTTTGATATTGGTAGTGGTTTTCTCAAAATGCTAATAAAAGGATAAGATAATTATAATAATCGTCTTAGTATGTCTTCATAATGCTTTGCTTTGGAAATTTTACGACTAAAATGTTCATAATGGTTTTTAAAAAGTCTTATTAGATAGATCCTTGCTTCGAGCGTAAAAGCTTGTAATAATTAAATAAAAAACTTCTTCAATAACTAAATTCTGTTATTAATTTTTCAATACAAAGTATCGAGGGAGTTAAGACCCTCTGTAATTAGTGTAAATAATTGCATTATATATAAACTATTTTTGTGTTGTGTCAGAATAAACATTTTGGGTGTGTCATATATTATATTATATATATAATATAATGTTTATGTTTATTATATATCGGGGGTACACAAACACAGTGAGAAAAACAAACAAAGACTTACTATTACACCCTCATTATTAAATATATTTAAACTTGATAGCGTTATCAAGTATATTTTTTCTTGATAAAGAGAGATCCAAACTCCCTAAAAATAAATTCTTTCAAAGTTTGTCATAACGTTTTTTAAAATTTTCATTGTATTTTCTTAACTTTTGTGAATATCAATTAAATATAGAAATATCAATATATTTTGTAAATAACGCAAATATCAATTGTTATTGTCATTCAAAGTTTTTTACATAATCATCATTCAAACTTTGTTTAAAATATTACTTATATGTCTAAATGTTGGCGAACTTCATATCAAATGCACAAAAATATTTAGTTTACCCTTATAAAATCTTTTTTTCAGATTTGCATAGGACTCTTGCAAATTTTCTACACGTGCAATAATAATAAGTTCATTGACCCCACCAATTTTGTTATAATTTTCTACTTTTTCCACTGACACCTCACAACAATCAAAATCTAATAGTTTTTCAAAAATTCATTTCCTCCATCAATAACAACTTCTGAGTTGTGTTTTGGTCTTCTTCTTTTTTCTGTATTTGATCCTGGCGTTAAACTACTCCTAGCTGTAAGGTATATAGAACATTAGAAAATTTTTTGGTTTCTGGTAAGAACAGTTTCTTTGATGTTAAAAAAAACAAATGATTTGCTTAAAATTATGCTGGTATTACCTTACTTTCTTTTTTTACTAAATTAGTTTGACATCTTCTACAAGTTCATTTAGAAAATGGCCATCATTCAAGTTTATATTATCAATAAAATATGTTTTTAATTCTAATAAAAACTACACTTCCTTATTTAAAAAAAAATTAAACAAACTTTTACTTTTGCTGTGAGTTTTAATACGGCATTTCAAATGAGAAGAACCTAATAATGTTCAAATATTTAAAGCATAACTAAGGGTATTACAAATGCAACACATAACAAAGTTTTAGTAACAATAATGCAAACAAAAAAACAAATAATTGCCGAAAGTAAATGATGTTTCATATTAAATAGTTTCAATGACTTAAGCAATAAAGTATGAATTTAAGGGTTATTTAAACTTGCGTGACACAAAAGGTAGTTTGTAAAAGTAAAATAGTAAAAGTTTTATAAACACAGTTTAGTAAAATATTTTTTAAAATGACATCAGTTTATTCAAACAAAGGAACAGGCTATTGAAACAAATATTTTGATTTTCAAGGTAAACATAAAATGCTTGTAATGATTAGATTATCAGCTAGTAATTACAAATATGCTTGCGAAAAAAAAAATGTAAATATCAAAGTTATATGTTGCATCTTATAAAAACTATGTGAACCAATCACTTTTAAATTTACCAGATCAAACAAATATTATAAAAGTGCTAGCTCATGTAGCCATGGAACAACTTCTAAGTGGAAACACTAAAAGACTTTTTATTTGTTTAGATAGTTATACAAAATCAAAGGAAATTTTTTTAAAGCATAGGAGTGAAATGTAAAACTAGGCTTATAAAGATCAAAACTTTATGGAGGAGACTTTAAGGGAATAGGTGTTCAAAACTAGTTAACACAAGTATTTTAAAATATCTAATCTTCTTCACTGGGTAATGGTAAATACTGTTTTTTCAAACATTTAAATGATTGATGATAAATGAAGAGAAGTAAAAGTTGACTAGAAATGATTTTAAAACAAGGCTGTGAAACAAAAATGAAAGAATTTTAAGAAGCCTATACTTGGATTAAGAGTATCAACTAAAGCACGTATATATATATATATATATATATATATATATATATATATATATATATATATATATATATATATATATATATATATATATATATATTTGTATATGTATATATATATATATATATAAATATATATATATATATATATATATATATATATATATTTATTTATATATAAATATATATATATATATATATATATATATATATATATATATATATATATATATATATTATGTCAGTGTGTTCTACAAATAAAGAGCTCAATGTTCTTAATGAACAGAGCAATTATAAATTAGTAAAATTAAAAGTAAAAAAAAAAAAAGAAAGTGTTTTTGCTAATTTATATATATACATATATATATATATATATATATATATATATATATATATATATATATATATATATATATATTTATATTTACATTTAAAATTTGTTGTGAGCATTTAAGGCTATTGTTGGGGTTTTTTACCAACAATTGAGTAATTGATAAAATTTTAAATCATAAGATTAATTTCTATTTAGTTTAAGATATAAAAAGTTGATTTTATTTTATTACACATGGGGGAATAGATTTAAATTTTTTAGGTGAAGCTGTGTGTGTGTGTGTTTAAAGAAACACTCATAGCACACACTTTTACATTTATTTCGAGGGCGAAAAGCCAAAACCTTTGATACTAGGTCACCATTTAACACAAATTATAGTTGCACAGTAAAGCTTTGGGAGGACATCTAACTTCAAAAATTAAAATTATTCTAGTTACCATATTTAGTGAAACTTCCTAATTAGAACTGCAAAAAAAATCCTATTCTAAACTTGTATTGCAAAAAAATGGTTCATTGCAGTAATGTGTTAATTACATTTTTTAGTACTTCAAAATATTTTTGGCAACGCTTTTCGGAAACATTTAGTTAAAAAAGTTCTTTTTTTAACTAAATATTTCTTCTTGATAAAAAGCTTTAAAATAAAAGTGTGGAAAGCAAAAATATTATTGGAAAAATAAAAATATTAAAAACTAAAAATACCCAGTAATTGAGAAAGAGTCTATAAAATAAGAATGTTGTTAGAGAAAACTAAGTACTTTTTTAGTAAAAGAGAAAATATAACATTTGTTCATAAGATATAAATTAGCTATTTTAAAGTTTATTTATATCTAAAATATTTTAAATAAAATTTTACTTTGTAAATTTGTTTACTTTTACTTCTAATTGCTTTATTGGTTTTTAACTTGATTTTCTACATAAAAAATATTTTGTTTTTATTATCTATTTTTTATTTTCTATGACTTGCATGTTTATTATCTATAGATACCTGCTAATATTTATCCTCTTCATGTTTCTCTTAATAATGGGTGTCTAAGTATAGAATGTAAGTTATTATTTTCAACGACTCTTTTATTATGATTAGTATAGGTAATAAGTATTTTTTTTTATTGCTTTTCTGCATGTTTATTATAAAATAAAGAAAAGTTCCTTAAAGGTGAAACATACTTGTACCATGACCTACTATAATGACCGACTGTGTAAACACACAGCTTGTAAAAAACTGATATTTTTAAAAAAAGGCAAGTCTTTTTTATGAAAGCATTTATATATATATATATATATATATATATATATATATATATATATATATATATATATATATAACTATAATTATATATATATATATATATATATATATATATATATAACTATAATTATATATATATATATATATATATATATATATATAAATAAAATAAGGTTGTTATAATTATAATTGTAAAACATTGAGTTATATTTACAATATATTATTATGGTATACAATATGTAATTATACATTAAAAATGCATAACTAAATTTAAAATGTCATGAATAAAATCACTAAAATAAATTTATTTTAAATGCAACCCACAATTCATTAGATATAAAATGTATCTTCAACTGGATGATCTTCTTTACTGACATAGCCATCAATGTAAACCTAAGACATTTTACTTTTTTTAGACAAATTTCTTTCATTAACCAGAAGATTATGAAACACATTAAACAAAATATCATCTTGTATTACATACTTACATTAGTCACGAAAATGGTTTGATGAAACTTCTAAATCATTAGCAGTGATGCCAGTATTCAAACAAAGTTTAGTTTTTTTATTGTCAACTTTTTTGTAATATTTGCTAAGCATTTATAAAATAAGAACCACCTGATCCTTCAAAAGTGACAGTTTTCCAGATTCTTCTCCAATAGGGTCACTAGTAAAATTTGGCAGACTTACTTATGACGTGTAGTTAGTAAATGTTTTACAAGTTCAACCATTTCATGACATGGATGAAAAAAAGCACCAGAAGTATCTTATATTAAGTTTTCTTATTTTGTGACTTTGTGAATTTTAAAAAATCATCTATCTATAAAAACTTCGTTGTCAACATTTTTTACAGATGGATTAGTTTTTAAAGCAGTTACAGACCCATCACATAATACCCAAAACATGTTGACATATTTTGAAGATTTATTGGTTTAGGAAAAATTGCAGTTACGTTTAGTTGAGACAATATTACTATAGCAACTCTCCATAAAGTTAAGTGGCTTGTAAAATCATAAGTATTGTGTAACTAAACATTGTCATTGTGTGCATGTTTTATTGTCAGTTTAATTTTTTAGAAATATAGCTTTTACCTAATTATTATGGTCCAATTGTAGTTTTGCTACCAGGCTTAAAGTAAGTTTCATTTATAAAAAATAAATTTTTTTAGGAATCAAATACCTGGCCTTATGTATATAATTATTTTAAAGTAAATAGAGTCTTTTTTTATACAATGGAAGTGTAGGCTTTTGCATTTAAAAATATTTAAAGTATTGCAACCAATATCAAATGCAAGTAAAAAAAACTCTTTAAAGCATTATAAATTATATTTTAAAAAACCATTTATATATAGACAATATACAGTTAAATGAATGCACTTCATTAAAAATATAAAATAAAATTCTTCTGTATTTTTTATCATTGCACATTTTTCCAAATACATTTTATGAAGATAAAATTAACATCCAGTAAACAAAAAATAATATAAAAGAGCAAGAAAAGGTTGACAGAAGACTTTAAAGCTTAAAGGTTTTAATTCTTTTATCAAGATTTTAATTTCAATGGTTTGAAATTCTCTCAGTGCGAGAGAATTTCAAACCATTTAAGTGCAGGGAAAAAGTTAAATGAAATATAGTTAAATTACTATATAAAAATAACTATATAAAATCTTTTCAGAGAATGAAGAGACAGATACAGTAGAAGGATGCAACATTGCTGAAGTAAAGTCATGTGGAAAAAGTTTTGGTTGATGTAACTTGAGATGCTAGCTCTTTTAAGCAGCAACCGTTACAGTATTGGTAGAAATAATAAAGAGATGCAACCTTAATATATATTATATTTGAAGTTATTGTATAAGGAATTTTTATACATGAAGTCTTTAAGTAAGGGACTTTATATGTGAGGTGTTAGTGTGAGGAAATTTATGTGGAGTCTCTGTGTAAGGGAGTTTCTTTTGGAATCAGAGGATAGTAGCCATCAACACTGAGATCAGAAAATAAATTTATTTTATATAGTGCAAGTAAGTTTTAAAAATTTTGAAAAAGATAAATTACTAAAAATATTGATAACATAAATTGAAACAATTTGGAAGTTTGCTAAATTAAAACAATTTTTGTTTACGTTTTTCTTCCTCTAAATTTGGAAAAACGTAAATACCATGTTGCACCAGAAGCATTAAATCAGCACTGGAAATAACTGAAGAGTCTAAGGGAAAAAACAGCAAAGTCACATTTTCATTTTTTTAATCTATGAAGCTTGTCTCATAGAAAATTTTTAAAATTATATCTTTAAATAATAATTCAAGATAAAAAAACATTTTTTACCACTTGAAAATTTAAAATGAAAAAACCAGGTACAATGCAAAAACCGGCCAAGTCCAATGTTTACAATGAAAAAAACGCTAAACTCTTGACGGTCTTCAGCCACGTAATTTTGATTTACAATGATTCAAAAATTAACTTTACTGAGTAAAAGATGGCTGATTGTGATGAACTTGTTGAAGCCACGAGTAAATCGAGAAAAAGAAAATTTAAAGGAAGATTGTTACAATTTCAGAAAAAGCAGAAACTTTTTGATCCTAAAACTGGTCCAAACTGTAACTGTGTCATATTTAATTGTATTGAAGTTATAAATGAGGAAAACAGAGCTTATTTATTAAAATCGTTCATTTCAATAACAAGCAAAGAAATGCAAGATTCTCTCTTGCTGGACTTATATCGGTAAACAACGTAAAAAGAAGAAGACCACGTAAATATAATGCAAGCAGAGTTATTATTTTTAGCTACCAATATAAATTGTTTGTAAATAATGGTAAATCTCATTTTGTACAAGTGTGTTTCAAAGTCTCTCTTTCTATATTTGGAATAAAAAAAGGTAGAGTGGAAACAATAAAAAGAAGTATTTCTACTACAGGTGCAGTGTTTTTTTTTAATTGGAGTTTTTGTAGAAGAATAATTATTATGATAGTTGAAAAAGACAACAATGTGTAGAAAATCTTATTTCAAGTATAAAATTTTCATTGATTTTACACTTCATGCAAACTTAACAATATAGTTTTAGGTGAGCCACCTAAAGATATGAGAGGAATACATTTTACAAGGCCGCATAAGATTCCAGATGATTTACGTAAAAAAATAATAACCCATATATCATCATTCAGAAGGCAGTCACACTATTCTAAAGAAAAAACTAGACGCATTTATTTACCTGAAGAACTGAATATAAATAAAATGTATAGCATGTTTGTTATACTTCATCCAAATGTTAAGATTTGCTATGAGTCATATAGAACAATATTTAACAATAAGTTTAATATTGCTTTTGGTTACCCTTGAACAGACACATGTTCTCTATGTGATGAACTTAAAATCAGAATTAATGTTGCTTCTAAAGATATTTTGGCTAATACCGAAGCACAAGAATTAAAAATTACACTTAAAAATTTTGAATTTGAAAGAGATTTGCAACAAAAAAAGGCTGAAACTTTTTATAGAAGAAAAAGAGAGTCTAGACTGAGAGCGCTGCGAGAGCATAACTATGAAGCCATTGCATTTGATTATCGAAAAAATTTAAACGTGCCAAATAACTTTAGCAATGATTTTTATTTTAAGAGAAAACTTCTCGTTCTTTTTATTCTTTTTATTATAAAAGAAAACTTCTCGTATTATTAGAGAAAACTTTCTCATTCAACATTCATCTATTGGCTAATAAAGACGTTTTTATCTATAGTTACGACGAAACTGTTGTAAAAAAAGTTCAGATGAAGTGACATCAATGCTATATGATTTTTTTATGCATCATTTAAGCCCATTAGTCAAAATCATAGATTTATTCTGTGATACTTGTGCTCGGCAAAATAAAAACGATGCAGTCATTAGATTTTTGGATTATTTGATCCAGCATAAGAAAAGATTTGGCTCCATTAAAATTACTTTTCCTGAAAGGGTTCATTCCTACATGGAATGTGAAAAAAATATGGGTCTCATTAACTGCACATCTCGAGTCAATATACTTTCTGATTGGGTTGAAATTTTTAAATGCGTTCGCAAATGCCCACTCCATTTCATGTATTTGAACCTAAGCAGGATATGTTTAAAAGTATTACTCATTTCTTGAATCTTCTTTATAAAGCTGCGTGTCCTGTAGCTACAAGACCACTTCGAGAAGTGTTTTTTTCTGTTAACTCTCCTGGAATAATGTCTTAAGGAGACTGTTGGAATGGTGAATATTCAAAATCATTCATTTGTCAAAATCTAAGAAGAAAAAGAAAACTGGCAGTATTAGAAAACCCTTTAAACTTGTATAGTGAAAGACTGTCTATATCAATAACTAAATATAAAGATCTTCAGGTACTTAAAAAGTTTACAAATAAACCTGATTTTTTTGATTCACTACCATGTGATGACATCACGGATGAAGATGATGAATATATATGAAAATAACTTCTTCTTTTTTAAGTTCTTTTGAAAAAAATCTTGTTTTTGTACTTTATTTTGAAAGTCTTTTGAAATTAAATTTTAGCGTGTTTAATAACATGAGCAATTAAAATTCTAAATATTGTAATATATTAAATCTCACATTAAATAAGGATGATGCACACGTTATTATCTGTAGTTTGTACTGTTATAAATCCCGCAGAATTTAGATCAATAAAGATCCAAATTGCAAACAATATAATTATATATTTAGCATTCGAAATCTCCTATAATCTTTGATATTTTTTAATTAAATTATTAATTTTGATTAAAAGAAGGTAGTAATAATTTTTTTTTTTTTTTTTTTTTATAATATGCTAATAAATTTGAAAGACAAAGTTCGAAAAAACGTTATCCAATGGAGAAAATAGCATAGTTTGTTTTGACCCTACTTTAAATATTAAGTGAAAAAAACTTGTATATTTCAAGTCAAAATATATATTTCTTGATTTTACCTTCATAAAATAGGTAATAATGTGAAATTATTATATAAAGGGTCACTTTGTAATAAAGTTATTATTAAAAAATGGTTTTTAAACTTAAAAATTGATTATCTCAAAACTAATAAAATGTGACTTTGCCGTTTTTTCTCCTGGACTCTTCAATCATTTTAAGGTTGCTGATCAATACTGATCGGCTGAAATAAATTTAAAAAAAAAATCAATATTTAAGATTTATCTTTTAGTCAAACATTTATTTTTATATTTTGCTTTTAATTTGCAATAAACCTTTTCACTTCTCTGTATAGCCTTTTTAGCATAACATTTTGAATCACCCGAATCAAAATTTTTTGAACAAAAATAACATTTCCACCTATTAGATGTTTTTAATTATAAATATACAGATCATTGATCAGTATCCCAAGAATACAGCAGGTTTTATCGTAACTGATTTCTTATTAAATAAAAAATTGTCATTCCTGCCACCAATTTATGATATTGATCATTTTATACTTTTTATTTAATTTTATTACTTAAAACACATTGTTTTGGTATTTAATGATCTCTAACTTTTGAGATCTTAATAATATTTCAAGCAAAATTAAATTATTTAAACTGCTTAAATCGTTTTTATGTTCTCAAGTTTTACCCACTAATCAAAAGCCTGCGTTGTTAGTTTATTTAGACTTTAAAGAATAATATTTCTAGTTATTATTTCAAATTTATTTAATTTAAAAAAATTTCATTTAACATTTAATAAATTTTGAAGAAAAGTGAGAAAACATCTGTTATGATCTCAAACTGTGTTTATTCCAGTAATCAAAACATTCTGTATTTTTTATCATTCAGTTTTTTTGCTTATGGGTCATTGGATTCTAAGTGGACCAATGTCCAACATGGACCACCTCAGATGAAACTTGGTGGGTTGGTTTACATCAATGAGAAAAGCAGTTCCTGTGGTTTATGAGATATGGTCATTTGAAATTTCTGTTTTTTTCCAAATATAAAATTTTCAGTAGGAAAAACATGTTTTGTTCATACTTTGAAGCTCTATATTTTAAAAACAAAATTGCAGAAAACCTTCTATTTTTTTTTATTTTATGTAACTCTAGACTTTGACATTGAATTTTCGAATGTATCGTTTTATACATAATGGATACCTTAACATTTGTTAGCAAATATAAAAATTTGATTTTAGATAGGTTATTAAACAAAATCTGAAATTTAAAAAATGAAAAGATATATTTTTATTAGTTTCTATAAAAGATAGGCTTCCAAATTTCCATATTTGTAAATAAAAAAAAGATATTGCTAGACTGTTGTTCCTATGGAAACCTTGTACTGCATCTCAATATTCAGCAAAATCTAGTAATAAAATATGATTACTCGGTAATTTTTTTTCAGATGCTGCAAATAAGTTGCTTGATTTTTGGCTATATAGTGATGGTCTCTAAATTATTCTTTTTGTTGATAAGTTTTTTCAATAAAGTCATCCACTGGATAAGTTACTGGATCTATATCATGTTTTTTGTTAGCTTTTTGCAACTGATTAAACGTGATTTCGTCCAGGCTGTGTTTATCTAACAAAGTAGTAATATACTTTTTATGTGTGTTGGTATCTGCGCAGTTATCTCAACTGTGCAGCATGCAGTCTAAATTTGTTAAGTCACTAACAAATAGTGTCAAGTGGTCTTTGTTTTCTGAAATATCTGGTATTTCTAGTGCTAAAGGTTTTGCATTCTGGTGGTACTCACATAGTATGTGTTTGTAAGTACAATACTGAATGGAGACCTAAAGTACTTTGAATAGGAATACACCACTTTGGTCTAAGTTCACAAATCATAGATGACCTAATCTTGACATAATAGAAATTTTAATAAACTCTAAATAAATTTTTTTTTATAATAACTAATAGAAGACTTTTTTGAAATTGTTGTCTTTACCATCAACTTGTATTGAGACTGTTTCATTTACATTGGAAGTGCACAACTTCTTGATCTTGTTTTTTAATTCCTCAAAACATTTACATTTCTTGGTTTTGGTAAATTTTACGTCATGGCAATCTTTATTTAGTGCTTTTCAAATACAAATTTGAGTTAGATCTAAGTATTAACACTTTTGCTCCTGTAGTTGGATGTGAAATTAGTTAATTTAATAATGAGAATCCTAAAAATTTAAGAGCTCTAATATTACTTGAGCTTTGATCACAAACAAGACATCTTGCAGCTAAATCTGTTTTATTTAGATGAACCATAGCATATTAATTGGTAGTATTACCGTAAAAATATGCAATTGGTTGTTTCCATTTAGTTGATAAGCCGCAGACCATCAATACCAGCACTTGGTTTACTGGTTTGCCATTATTTTTGTCATAATCAAAATGTTGCTTTAAAGACATTTCACTAAAAACAAGGCTGCAGTTTCGTTCTACTTTTTTCAGTGTATCTATCTCAGATTCTAAGGTCAAAACAATTTTTCAAGAAACATTAAAATAGTGCTTCTAGTAGGTAACAAAAAAGCTTTAAAAAGGGGGGATGGGACACAGGCTGTTTAAAAACTTAGTTGAATTCGGGCTTAATTTAAGACTTATTTCTTGTACTAACTATGATATACTTTTACATATGTACATACTTAGTATTACAATGTATAGTACAAGCTAAAGTACTTTTTATTGTTTTTAATGTATTTTGTACAAACTTTATTGTTCTGATTTTGTAATTTACCCATGAGTACCTCCTTTTTTTTTCTGAAATCACTGTAATAAAGTCAAAATAAAAATTTAAATCAGTAGAAGTTTTTTTTTTTTTTTTTAATCAGTGTTGATCCTAGGTTATGGTTTAAAATGAAGGCTCAATTTCTTAAGTTTTATCTGGAGCCATTGGTGGAGTCTAATTTTTTATTGAATTGTATCTTATCAGTAAATTTTTTAGGAATTGCCTTTCTCATTGAAATAAATCAACCCACCAAAGTGCATCATATTCTGAGGTGGTTTAAATTTTGGTCTATTTGGCATGGATTAACCCTTATTCAATATAACTTTTGTCCTTCTCTTATACTGAAAAGTAGTGATTGTTATGTTGTCAAAACTTTGTTTATTTTATTAATCAAAAACATTTAGTTGCCAACTTAATAATTTTAACTTTATGTTTTTGAAGCAGTTAAATTTTTTGTAATTAAATCTGTCTAATAATTCTTATTAATCAAATTTGATTGGCCAAAAATTATTATTGGGTGATCAAAACATAATTTTTTCTGAGGTAGGCAAGTCATTGATTGTTGATCATGATTATTTCCAGCGTTTTTAAACCAAAATTTAAGAGCTATGACCTCATTAGAATAGAACATAATGAGTTCTAGGCATTGACAAACAAATACAATATGAATCAAAATGATCAAGAGTTTAAATCTATGTCAACCTATTCAATAAATAATGGGTTAAGCAAGACAAGGGAGTATTTTGAGTTGGAGCTAACTTCTCCTAGCCTTTGCTTGAAAAAGTCATGAATCAGCAGGACATGATCCTGCTTAGAAAACAATTAAATAAAACTTTTTTAAATAAAATACAGTATATAGTTTATATCACTGAAATTGAAAGAAAATTTTTTTTTTAGGGAGTGACAATCATATATCAACATACAGTGAAAGTTAGTTGTTTTAAAACCATTATAATAAATCACTTGAGCCTTTTCTTATCAGGTAGATATATATAAATATATATATATATATATATATATATATATATGTTTATATATATATATATATATATATATATATATATATATATATATATATATATTTATACTTATATTTATACTTATATTACCTTAAATATGCCTAAATAAAAATGCTTGTGTGTAGACTCATTTAATAAAAATGTTTATTTTATTTAGTTTATAATATTTGATGTTTCATTGCTATACTGTGATCAGCATCATCAGGTATAATATATAAAAATTGTTATGATAAAACAAACTGTTAAAAAGTTAACAAGAAAAGGAGCATAACAAAATGCAAAAATAGATTTTTAAATTTTGATGTCAAATAATCTAATAAAAAATGGCCCCCAAGCTTTTGTTATCATGCTATCACCATAACCCCTATTAAGAACTTTTATGCGACTTTCCAACTCTTGTTGAACTTTAGTTCTGTTTATTTCAAGTAATTTTCAAAACATGATATTCTGGAGCAATTGATATGGTTTTGGAATTAAACCAGTCAAACTTTTCTAGGCATGATTTGGAGTTTTTAGTAGCACCCAAACTGGCCCATTTTCCTTTTATACTATTTTTTTGATGCTCAATATATCTTGATGTAATTTTCTTTTTAGTTTCAACCCTTTGTATGTAAAAGTTTTGTCTTATTATGTGAATGGTTTATTAAACAATGTTTTACTGTTAAAAAATTAAAATTGAAATCAGATACTAAAATATAATTCTTTAATAAAAACACAGATTTCAAATTACTATACCAAAAGGATGCATCTTTTAAATTAAGAACAAATTTAATGAAAAACAGATTAAAAATTGCAGAGTTATTAATCATGACAACAAAACCCACACATACAACCAAATTTCAAAAACAATTGTATAAATTAAGAAAAGAACATTAGACACAACTACATATTTTAAAATCCATCAGATTGTGCGCCACCCATAATATATGGAATAATTCAAGCACACAAACCCCAAAAAAATTACCCAATGCAACCTGTTGTATCATTAATCAACAACCACCAAATGGAACATCCGAATACCTTGTTAATATTGTTCAGAGCGGCCAGTACAGATGCTACTGAATATTCCAAATCAGGCCAAAACACGTTTGACTGATTGCCTCCTAAAATCATATTTATTACTCCAGAATATCATGTTCAAAAAATTTGAGAATAACTTTAAATAAACAAAACTAAAGTTCAACAAGAGTTGGTATAATTTTAATAACGAAATAACATAAGCTTGGTGGCCTTTTTTTTTTAGGCTACTTGGCATCCTTATATAAAAACCTGATTTTGTTAAACTTTTGTTCTTTTTATTGTTATGTTAACAATGATGTGTCTTTATTATGACGCTATCACTATATACTAATGACGCTAATCACTATATGGTGATGACGCTAATCACTATATACTGATGACGCTAATCACTATATACCTGATGATGCTGATCACTATATGTCAGCAAAATATTGAATAATTTTTATTAAAATAAACAAATATATGTTTTTTTCAGAAATTTTATACATAGCCATATTTATTGAATTATACATACATTTATACTATAACAAAAAAATGATTTTCGAAGATTTTATTATATTTTTATATATATATATATATATATATATATATATATATATATATATATATATATATATATATATATATATATATATATATATATATATATATATATATATATATACTTAAAGTATCACCTACGGGGACAGATTTAAAAAAAAAGGATACTTACGGGGACATTAGCAATATATGGGGCCTTTTAGATTACCTGTAATTTTTTGTCCCCTACTTTTTTTTATTACTTGGGCTATTATCACATTTGCTACACCACTGGTTACAATTAAAAATATATTTTTCAATTCATTTAAAAGGTTTTTTTAATTAACAAAAAAGTACTACTTTGCTTTAAATGAGCTTTGTATGATTATTGTTAGTTCTTGCGAGTATGTATTTTTATTTGTATTTTTATTGTTAGTTCTTGCTTATTGGCAATTCTTGCATGTATCGTTGACCTTAGTAGAACAGCAAGATCAACACAACCAATTGTCACAGTACTCGAAGAACCATCAGTTAATTTTAAAATTATGAACAAATTTTTATTCGAATAAAATACCATAGTGTGTATCTGTTATAAAAATGTCAAAATTTACAGGTAATGTTACCGGTAAATTTTACATTAGCAACACTTATCAACATTTCACAATATTACTGCTGTTTGTCTCCGTTGTTTATCTGTGAATGACTGAAGTTGGGGTATTTCAAAATTTCACTAATTTTTATAAAAAATGAAGTTATTTTTCAAAAATTAATAATTTGTTTTTTTAAATGTAATTAATTTGGTGGCTTTTAATAATACTAAGAATAAATTCAATCATCTATTTTAATAATTTGCTTGTTTTAGATTGTATACAACCTTTTTTAAATAATTTTTTAGCAAAACAACAATTTGAAAAAATGCAACTATTAATAGTATGCATTTTTTCAAATTGTTGTTTTGCTAAAAAATTATTTCAAAAGGTTGCATATAAACATTATTATTTTTTTTATAGATTTATATTTACGACCTAATTACAAGTATTAATTGTAAAAAAAAATTGTAAAATTTGAGATTTTCATGCTTATTTTATATTTTTTCTTTAAATGACCGAAATTACATGGTGACCAAGCTTAGGCGATTTTACGATATATATACGTTTTTTGACGTTGACGTTTTATCATAACAACGTTTGACAATGACGTTTTATCATAACAATGACGTTTTATCATAACAACGAAATAAAATTTTATAAAATTCCATCATAGCAACAACAAAAGACAAGTAATTTAATGTAACAACTATATAAAATTTTGTTAAATGCAAATTTTTTTTTTCATTCTTCTTCATTTCGTGATATAAAATGCCACTATTGGGGAAAAGAAATACAAACAAATGTTCCAAAGTCAATTCATTTTGAGAATGTAAACGCATTTGTTGTAATCTTTTATTGTGTGTGTAACAAAAATTAAAAATAATGTAAAACATAAAAACTAATCCTTTGTGTTTCATGACCTTGATTTTTTATGATCTTTATGTGTCTTCTTTTTTTCTGTTTCAATTTTGCAATAGATGCTTCATTTTTGTTTCACTTTATTATATGCTTCACTTATTCTAAGAATCTCTTTTATTCTGTTGCTATCTAAAAAATAATTTTAAAAATTTCAAGGAAGGACCAAAAAAGGTTCTAAAAACTGATATATAAAAATAGCAAACAAAGTATAAAAAGAAACTAGAAAACATAATTTTGATATAAAACTCTTGGTATATCCCTTTGGTCAAATTAAAATGGCATCAACCAAATTAAAATGGCATCAACCCTAGTAAAATTTCATTAACAAAGGTTAATCATTTTGTAGCAAAATACTTTTTTTTAGAAGGTTGTTCCAAATTAACTGTTTATGGGCATATCCTATCCAGAGAATCAGTTAAATTACTTAAAATAAAAAAATGAAATAATTGAAATGCTATCATGAGAATCAAGGAAATTACCTGAAACACAAAAAGTTGAAAATCTCTAATACGCAAAGAGAAAAGCTTAAACTTTGAAAAGGTTCCAAGTTGGAAAAGTGAAAAAATGTTCAAAGGCAGCAATAAAAATTTGATAACTTTAAGTTTTTTGTTAATGACAAGATCTTTACATCAAATTTACTTTTTATTAAAAATGATTAAGTATTGCCTTGATAATTTCCAGTTCAGAGTAAAATTATTGTCAAGGTTATACTTAAGTTAGCATTGCCAACACACAAAAGACTTATGAATACCTATAAAATATATAAAGTTAAATAAGTTTAATTTTTTCTTTATTTTATGCTTTTGTTTTGTATTAGCAAATTTTTTTAGTTTTTAAATTTATTTATTTCATATAAATATTTCATGAAAAAATTTAAAAAAACAGTTTTCCCTATTTTTATTAGACATACAATAGGTTGCCAAATTATTAGGGACACTACTTTTTAAGTAATTTTAAAGTTTAAATGATTTTTGCGAGCAAATAAATTATTATTAAATAATTTTTTTTGTGGTTTTTAGTTAGTACGAGGGTCAGTCAAAATGTTCATGTAATCCATCTTTTTTATAAAAAAGAATAAGCATAGATCAATTAAGTTAAGAATGGATTATAAGTACGCACCTTGTTCCAAAATAATCTCATTTAAATCTGTTTTCAGTTTTTCCAGTTGCTGTTACATATGATCGTGTAAATGTGGCCTTAATCTGAACCTCTTCCTTTGTCTGAAAATCCAAATCCTTGTGATAAAGTTCAAATAAAGAGAAAGCATGTCTGTATAACAAGTTAAAGTCGGGGCTATATGAAGGTTGAATGACACGGGTGACTTTTTTCTCAGCAAGAAAGTCTCTGACTGCAGCAGACACATGTGTGTTGTCATTTTCGTGCTAAAGGAGCATTGTGTTCCATGTTACTCTTTTCAAGCCTTTGTTGACAAAATTAGAATGCATACTTGATAGAAAAAGTATGTATACTTCTCAATTGACCGATTGTCCATTTGGAAGTGCCTCAACATAGGCCTTGCCATCAAATGAGAAAATCACCATACTCTTTGCATCAAATTGTGATCTCCAGATACGTTTCGGAACTTCTTCACCCTTTGAAATCCAAGCGCGATTATTGTTGATTTTCTGGGGTAAGGCCATATGGGATCCATTGTGAACAAATTGATCTTTTTATCAATTTTTTGGTGATTATTGAATAAACTGAGCTAAAAGAACTGTTTACGCCATCACAATTTTGCTCTATTGTTAAAAATTTGTCTTCATCAAGCAGTTGTTGAATGATCTCAATGTTGTCTATAATTGTTGAGGTACTGTGTCTACCTGACCTCAATTCATCTGAAAACTGACTATAATCACTTATGTTTGATGTAGAATACTTTTGGTAGTACTTGTATACTGTTTGAATGGAAGTTGCATCCTCACCCCAGGCAGTAGTTATGAATTGGTGAGCATCAGATGGAGACTTCTGATTATGACGACAAGTCTCGATTAACAATCTAATACCAACTTTGTCAATTTGCATTATAGCTTTAATTGTCCAAATAATCTAAAATTAGAAATATTTATTTTATTAAGCATATATGTACATAAGTTAATGTTAAGAATATTTATAAAAAATTTTATTGGCAAGAATATTAAAACACAAATTATATGAACATTTTAATAATACTAATAATATAACTATAATTGTTTTTAAACTGTGGCTATTGTGTCAGTCCACTCTATCTGTTAAAAAGTTAGGTTATTACTCAATTAGTTTTCAATTTTTGAAAGAATGGTTGTTCAAAGTTCAAAATTGATTTCAATTATCTATTTTTGGAACAATTTTTTGCAAGTTTTCCGAGTTCAGAACTATTGAAACCTTAATATTAGTTAATAGTTCAATAAGTTATAGTTAATAATTATTTTTGCTAATTTTAATGCATAAATCCTGACTTGTAACCACTCTCACCTCTCATTAATATTTTTAGATTGGGCAAGTCTCCAGACAACCCCAAGGAAAAGCAGGGAAGTAAAAACCTTACTTCTTCATTCTACGCATTCTCAGAGAGAGATAGCAGCTATATCAAGTGTTTCAAAGTCAGTAGTGAGCTGAGTTTAAAAAAAAAAAATTGATGCAAATGTGCCTCTTGAACCAGACCGTATCAGCAAAAGTGACAGAAAAAGGATTACTACTCCACGTTGTTACCTTAACATTAGAGACATCTGTCTTAAAAACAGAAAAAAAAGGTGTGGCTCAACTAGCTACAACGATAAACAATGAATGATTTAACGTCTCTGAAAGGATGGTTTAAAGAAGGTTGGTTGAAGAGAATTCAATGGGTCGTCATCTAACCAAAAAACCACGTTTAACGGAAGCCATGTAAAAATAGCGACTGGAATGGGCTGAAAAATCAGCATATTATTATTAAAGACTGTAGTAGAGTAAATATATTTTATAATATTGTAAGAAACCAGCAAAATTTAAGGTAAATAATTTAAAATATCTTTGAAATGTTTTACAGGTCTGCTTCTCAGACAAATTAACATTTCAAATTTTGATGGACAAAAGTTTATTTGTTCGAAGACGCCCAAGAAAAAAATTCCGCAAGCACTGCCTTTTGGAAAAGATTAAACATCCTGTGTTTAATAATGTGGTTTGTGATCTCAGCCTAAGGTATGGGCTGCCTTTACATTGCGGAAGAGACCATGAGGCAGGACCAGTAAAAACGAGTACTGTAAAACAGGCTCCTGCCCCAGGTCCAAGAATGGTTCCCTGGTAATGAAAAGTATATGTTCATGCATGACTCAGCACTGTGCCATTAAGCTTGAAGTGTTAAAGCATTCCTAACTGAAAAAACAGTTTGTGTTTTGTCATGGCCGGGGAATTCAGCTGATATGAACCCCATAGAAAATCTATGGGAGTTCACAAAATGGGAAACTGCCAAAGAAATCATCACTACCAAGCAGCAATTGATAGAAACCCTAATAAGAGAGTGGCATGGCAACCCCAGTCTCCAACAATGCAAAAGTCTGCATAGAAAGCAAGCCTTGACTCCTGAAAGCTGTTATTGTAGCTAAGAGTGGCATTACAAAATATTAAGATTATTACCTTATTTGTATAACTTACCTTATTGTAAAACTTTTTATGAAAAACTAAATAGCTATGAATAAGTAATATTGTTATTTTATATTCTAAATAATGCTCTCTAACAATAAAAACAATAAAAAACTACCTACAAGATACATATTTATTTATTAAAGTAGTTTATATTTTAAAATAGCTTAAAAAGTAAAGTGTCCTTAATAATTTGGCAACCCACTAAAGGTTACTTAAGGATGCAAAAGATAATGTAGTGTTTTCTTAAAATTATTACATGCATCAGGTTGGTATAAACTGATTTTCATGACATGAGTAAACTTTAATGGCTTCTGGTTTTATTATTCATTTTTTCTTGTTGTTTCAGGTGAATAATGTTTATTTTTTCTCATTTTCATTAAACTTAGTTAGCTGATTATTACTATTGGTTTGACTAAAAAGTAGTCTTTCTAAAAACTTTTTAAAATAGCAATTTTAAAAAAAATTCACAAAAAGTTTTAGAAACTTTAAAAAGTTTCGATGATTTGAGTTTATAAAGGAAGTGAAATGGCCAATCAAATCAATTTAACTTATGGCATTACAACCTCTTTATGTAGAGTAAATAGGATAACAACAAAATAATTCTATGACATTGCCTGCTTTATCATGTTGCCACTCAGCATTCAAAACCAAATTGAGTATAAGTGATTGGCTAAGTCAGGGTTTGATGTTTGAGGGGTCAGCAATTTTTTGTGATGGCGACTAGACATTGCAAAATCAACCCAGGCCCAGCAGTCAAATTAATTTGGATTTAGAACGTCTAACCAGTTCATTTATAGCAATCTTAAATTATCTTTGTTTTGCGTAACCTGAGAACTTGGATACATTTTCGGTATTAAGAATACAACTTGGACAAAATGGAAAGACCGTAATCCTAAGTGTTTGGATTTATGAACTGAACGCAAAATTAATAGCTGACATCTGCACTAACTTCTTTATTTTGCAATGGGCTTCAACTAACTTGACTATGTCATCCCTAGAAGTGAGAAGTGGGCAATCTAGGTAAATCACACCAGGAGGAGCTAGTGGCTAGAGCCACAACAACTGTCAAAACTCGCTCTAATAGTCAACCTACACTCCAAAAATGGGTTACATTTGGTTTTGTGTGTAGGCATTGTTCACTTGGAACTGCTTGTACTGAACACTACAGTTATGGCAGTAACCTACTGTGTCATCTCAATAAGCATTATGCATTGCTCTTGAAAAAATGCCTGCGCCACAACAAAGTTCCTTCCTTTATGGCGATACCTGTCCTCATATTGCAAAATTTATACATCAAAAGTTATTTTGAGCGACACACACAAATTTGTTTGTTTGGTAGGAAAAGCAGTTTTAATTTTAAAATTAATGATTTTAAATCAAGAGGAGCTATTACTAAAATGGATCTATATAAATAGTCATTTCTAAAATAATAATATATAAGGAAGTATGTAAAAAAATAATCAAATGTATTTTCAATAAATTAAAAAAAGTTTAAAATTAACAAAACAAAGTTGTCAGTTTTGTTCTTCTTTATTGTATATATATGTTGTATGATAAAACTATGATATGAAAAGTAACAAATTTATAAATAAAGGAAAAAAATACTTAGAAAAACATGAAAACAACATAATACGCATCAAATTTTATTTGAGCTTGGCTCAGGTGTGTTTCTTCATTTACCTTATCAAACTTAGTGCCAACAGACAATTCATTGTTCTAATTTGAAGGAACAGCTTAATGATCAGAACAATCAATGTTAAAAAAAATTAGAGTAAAAAATTCTATGCCAACAGCATTTGTTCTTTGCTTAAGCATTGGCAAGTGAGCATAGACAATAATAGTGCACATATTGTTGCAGATTGTTTTAGGAGTCAAAAATAAATAAGTAGTCAACCAAATAATCGTTACTTGAAAGATTTTATTTACCAATTGTATTCTTACTGAGTACTAGAACTAAAGTTTTTCTATTAATCTTTGTATCCTTTTTAATGTTTTTTCTTTTTCTTCTCTCTCTTTTTCTTTTCTTTTTCTCTCTTCTTAATGCATCATCTTTTTAATACTTTTCCAACATTTTATTAATCTTTTTTAGAACATTAAAATGTTTTTATGTTTTACACTTTTTTTTATCAACTATTTGTTCTGTACTTATAATTATTAAGTATATTAATATATTAAGTATAGTAAGTATATTATTAAGTATATTAATATATTAGTATAACATTATTTAGGTATGTAAAGAAAAAGAAGATGTTGTTCCTGTTCGTACTTTTTTGTTAACAAAAAAATTCATTAAATATTAAAACAATGTTTTTTTAACAGGGTTCGTAGCCAAATATTTATATACAATTCCCTGAATTTTTTGAAAAATTAGATGAATTTCCCTAACCGTTTTTAACCGTGGTTTTTACAAAATGTTCAAAACGACTATCTACTATAATGGAAAGGCTAAAACACTAAGATATTAGTCGTGACTTTTGGTTCGAACTCAAATTAGTCTCTTTGTGAGACTAGTTTGAGTTAGGTTGTCTCATCTTGTGACCTAGATAATTATCAAGTGTTGATGATTATCTTCTTTTAATTTGTAAAGACTTTAATAGTCACATGCTCAGCCTGAGCATTTACATTCGTAAGAATTCACCAATTTGTTGGGAAACTAGATTTGATTCCACAGGCTATACTTTTATGTGCTTTCGTTTAGCACTACTCCACACTATTGCCTTTCTCTTTGTTCTATAGGATCAGAAATAACATCAAAAAGACTTCACTCTTTTTAATGTTATTTCTGATCATATTGACCATGCTCTCTCTCTTTATCTTTCAGCCAATATTGTTGTTGCTGGTGACTTTAATGCTCATCACACTGAATGGCTTGGTTCTAGTATCAGTGACTCTGCAGTCGTTAAGGCCCACAACTTTTGCCTTTTACAATCCCTAACTCAAACAGTCAGCATCCCAACTGGCTCTCCAGACAATTTGAATAATTTACTTTTTCTATTCTACTTATGTCTTGTTTCTGATCCTAATAAGTGCTTCTCCACATTCACCTTTAGGTGTTTCTGATCACAGTTTGATCTCTCTAAAACTATTATCTCATTTTTCTTTATTAACAGAATCCCCCTATCATTGTACTTCTTACAACTACCTTAAAGCTCACTGGACTCTTTCCGTGATTTTCTTTGTGATGGCCCATTTTTTTGTTGTCCTGCTGACAGATGTGCTTCTTACGTAACTACTTGGAACCAGACTAGCATAGAATATTTTATTCCCTCTCGACAATTCCAAGTCAAGCCTCCATAGTTTTCCTCACATTGTGCTGCTGCAATTTCCAATTGAAACTATCACTCCAATACCTATCAGCAAAGTAATTCTCCAGAAAACAGACGTCTGTTTACTATTGCTAGAAACCGTTGTAAAAAAGGTTTTGTCTAACGCCAAAGCCCGCTCTCAGGTTATGAAATCTCGTATTTTATTTCAAAAATTAGGCCCTTCTGACTTCTGGAGAATCTTTAACAATATCAAAAATAAAGCCAAATCTGTTAGTCCAACTCTCTTTTATCACTCCAGAGAGTTATTAGTAACTTTCTGGAGTGATACTAATGTCAAACAATGGATCAACAGGTTGATCCATTGTTAGACATTAGTATCACTCCAGCTTCTGTTCCTAAAGTGATTTTCTGCTTAAACTCTTCTACAGCTTGTGGTCCGGGAAACATATCTGCTATAGTCTTGCAGAAGTGTCGTCTAAACTTTCAAAACTATTTAACAAATGCTTACCAGAGTCTTGTTTTCCAGCCTGCTGGAAAGCGGCATCTGTTATCTCTAATTTCAAAAACTCTGACTCATCTAACAACCGTACGTTTAGTCTTCTTCCTATCATTAGCAAGGTTTTTGAATCTTTAATTAAAAAACACTTAATCTCTTGAATCGAATAACTTACTTTCGGATCACCAATATGGATTTCAATCTTCTTCGATCTACAGCTGATTTGCTAACAGTAATAACTGATGGGTTTCACATCTATGGCATTGTTTGCTGTTGATACTACCATTTATTCTTGTCTTGATAAGAAACCAACACTCTCTAATTGCTTGGAGGTGGGGGGGGGGGGAATTGAGCCTAAAAAGGATCCAACTTCTGCTACAGCATAGGGTTCGCAGTGGCTAGTGAACTTTAATTCAGATAAAACCCTTTTTTTTTTTAGCCACTCTTATTACAATAACCTAGATCTTTCTATATTTATGAACGATAATGTACTCTATGAGTTTTCTACCCTTCATCTTCTTGGATTAAGTATTACTTCTGATCTTTCTTGGAAACCATATATCAAATGAATTTCAAAATTAGTATCTGCGAAGGTTGCATTTTTTTCTTGTGCTCGTCACTTTCTTAGCCCGGATTCTATTCTTTATCTCTATAATTCTCAAATCCAACTTCTTATGGAATACTGTTGCCATATCTGGAGTGGATCTTCCAATGATGCTTTTTTTCTTATAGACAAGATACAAAAACACATTGCAAACATAGTTGGACCTGCTCTTGCCAACCAGTCAACCTCCAAACCTGCTTTCCTAGTTTTTATATTTTGCAATCGTTGAAATCGTCTGTCAATCGTTATCTTGCTCTATAAACTTCATCTTTTCTTTTCCAGTAACTTTTAAATTTAATAGTCGTTGCTTGCAGCCTTGTTATAAGCAAAGATGTTAAAAAAAGAAAATTAAAATTGATTCAAATTTATTATTAAAATACATTAAAATACATATACTTTAGGATATACTAACAATACTATGGTATTATTGATATATGTTTTGTTTTGTTTTCAAAAAAACAAAACAAAAGGGGAAGGGAGAAGTTACCTTAATTTTTTTTCTTCCTTTTTTTTGTCCAGGACATAGCACTTAACTAGCCTAAATAACAAATATGTTGAAAGGAGGTGCAAAACTAAATAGTTTTCAACTAAAGCTGCTACACCAAGTAAACTAAAAATAACTGCTGTCCAGTTCACCTAAAAATTTAAGGATAGTATATTGTTGTTTGCAAAGAAATGCTACATAAATAATTTTAATTTTTTTTTATTTTAGTATAGGTTGGTCTGGTGCTTAACCATCCATATTGCCTTAGCTAGTCATTAAATAAATATTAACATTTCATTCAAAAAAATATTTTAAAAATATTTCAATCACATTTGTTTACAAAATATTAATTTCTAAAATTCTAAAATCATTTTAAAAATTTATTTTAAAATATTTAATAAAATTTTAAAAGTATATATTTTTTAAACTTGGATCAAGTATTAGATAGACAATCCAAAAAGCAAAACTTTCTAATATTTTAAAATACAACTCTTGAAAACTTCAAGGGACATAATTGAACTTATTTTAATGACAAATTTTTTCAAGTTTTAATTTTTTTATTATATTTTTTTATTAGATCTGAGGTAGTTAAGGTATATGTAAGGTATGTAGATAAGGTATATAACGTACATTAAACTTATTTTTATGATGAGGAGGAGGGAATTTTATTTCAATTCAATAAAAAAAAAATCAATAATGTTCTTGAATAATATTTTAAAAAGAATTTGATTGATAAGTCATTAATTAAGAGTATGAAGTCCTGATAATGCTTTTTTTAAATTCTTCTCGCAAAAATTTTTGGATCTTATATATTTTAGGAATACTTTTTGAACCATTATTAAAACGTGTCAAAAGTCTTCAAACAATCACTAAAATTCCAGATCATTATTACTTAATTTTTAATGCATTAATACATTATTACAACTAACAGAACAACTGATGTATAATTTTTATAAAACTTCTTGCAGTTGTCATTTATTTAATATGGATTGCAAATGTTGAAAAAATGATAGAAGTGTTTTTTTGATTTGATCAAAAGCAACAAATACACATACCAGGGCAATGAAGTTTATTGTTTAGTTAAGCTTAAAAGGGATTATAAATAAGTTAATCATAATATAAATAAAGCAAAGGAGTTTAACGGTGTTGCTGGAGATAAATCTTTTTTAGCTTCATGAATACTTAATTTATCTACTTAGAAAATTGTTTTTGAAAACTAATGGTTCAAAACTTTGCTCTTAAACACACAAAAATATGGTTTAAGAGCAAGGTTTTAAACCATTCCAACAGAATGCTCAGTAATTCTTGAAATCTCTCTATATAACTCAATGAAATCTTGACTAAAATTAATAGTACGTTCTGCACTGTTATGTAGAACAAGAAGATCAGTGGCGAATTGTTAATATCGTTTATAATCTGGACCCAGTTTGATGAACTGGTTTTTAGGCTTTCTATTTCATGTACTATCATTTTCAGCAAATCAAAGAAAAACCAGTTTTGGAATAGAAAAACTAATTATGTACTTAGTTTACAGATAAGCATTAATCAGCTAGGCACATAGCCACAAATCTTTCATTTAAATACCAACCGTGTTTTTTGTGTTTTTAAAGTGTCATACATGACACATACTTCATACATGACACATACATGACACATACTTCATACATGACACATACATGACACATACTTCATACATGACACATACATGACACATACTTCATGAATCAGCTTTTCTTATTGCACATATACTATATTCCGAAACTACTACTTTTTGGCTGAAGAAGATTTTATGTTAAAAACAAACTCTCTGTGACATAAATCTAGCATGGTATGTGAAGCCATTTTAAATCTAGCATGGTATGTGAAACGATTGGAAATCTTAATAATCTTATCTTAACTTGTTCTTAATTGTTTTTGACTTCAAGTACTTTCCTTAGAAATTGAATAACCATCAATGATTTGGAATAGGTTTGGCTGCACTCAGTGCAGCCAAACCTATTCCAAATCATAACTTAGTTGTAGCTAAATTTTTCTCAACACTTTTTCGAAATAAAATTAAGAACAACACGAGACTTTTTAAACTTTCTAAAAAAGCCTGGAGATAGTGTCTATTTTATTATCTCCATTATGGTAAGTATCTGAACATTTTATTGTCTCCTCAAATTTTTCCCAAACAAACGTTTGTTTGTTTCCTAATGGATCATTTATAAAAGAGGAGGTAGCATTCAAAAACAAACATTGTTGCCTAAATGGTTTTGTGTTTGTTCAAATTCTTTCTATTCTTTTTTAAATCAACAATCATGTTTCTAAATGGCAAATTAAAAGTAAAAGAATTCATTAAAGATATTGTAACTAAAAAGATTTATAAATTGATATTTTCTTAATAGAAATTACTATATTTATTTCTATATTATTCATTTGGACTGAAGTGTAAATTTACAAACATTTTAATATAATACAGTAAGCATCTGATATGTTGTTATTTTCTTCACCTGATAAAAGACGCATGGTTTATTTTTTTTCCAAGAGACAACCTCAATTTCAATACATTTAGTGATTAAAAGATAGACATTAAACTAAATTAATTGTAAAAATGTTTGGAACACATAGCATAATCTTTATTATAAAATTTTCTTAATAAACAGTTGTGTTATGAACTATATGTTTTGTGTTATATATTTAATTTCAATCCGCTTTCCAACATAAAAAATTTCACAATGAAATGTTTTTTTGCAATACAAGTAAAATTCATTTATGTATATATTTATATACACATACATAAATCCTTACATAACCATTGTTTATTTTGATTGATAGGCAATATATGGCTCTGCGATTGTAAAAAAAACCCAACGACACATGAGGTAACTAATGGCAGAATTTCAATATAATTTTAATTTCAAATAATTTTTTATTTTTCTTGTTAAACACTCTTTTTTTTTTAAGGATTCTATTTAGACAAAATAGTTTTTTTTTTAATTCTGTTAATTATTTATATATATTGTGTTTATTTATTATTATACTATACTATTTTTACATTTTTATATCGTCTATTTATTAATGATATTTTTATATTGTCTTTTTATCAATTATTTATACTACTTATATATTTATTGTATATACTATACTATTTTTTTTTTAGTCTGTTAGAACTATTAGTAATCTTTATTAGGTATTCACGTAAGACTTTTTATGGTGATGTAAGGCTAACAACAAACAGATCAGAAGAAGATATGGATCATGCTGACTAAGCATATTCAAATGTTGCTCTTCCTTGTCATACTGATGAAACATATATTTTAGATTCACCTAGGTAATATCATTATTTGTGATCTGCTACCACAACAATCGTAACATGTTATTTAACAAATTTAATTGTTGTAATAAAGAGTTATTTTTTAATAATAACAAATTATATTACAGTAGATTTTAAAAAAATCAATTACTTGTTTTTCAAAACATTTATTTTTCAAAACATTTATTTTAAAAACATTAATTATTGAAAACAAATAAAGTGCCAAAAGTTAATTAGAGACAAATAATTTTTTTATGCTGTTCAAAAAGGGCTCAAGTTTTTAAAATTTAAAGAATCTAGGAAAAACCGTAAAAACATTTAAAATAGCTATTTGTCTCCTGTCAAAATTTTTGCATTTTTTTTTTTTTTTTTTTGTTAATTCACCCCCCTAGTGCTTAGAAGGCCACTACAGACGAGGAGGCTGCTTAATTGTGGTTATAACCCTCTCTCAACTCTATAACTCCGAAACACGAACCTTGACTAACAAGGTTGCTGGGCGGAGAAACAAGTTGAGCGCGGTACTACTAGGGACATGGTGGGGAACGAACTCGAAATCTCTTGCTTATGAAGCGAGCGCTCTACCACTACCGCATACTGTTTATGCAGCTGTTAGATAATTAATGTTGACTGTCGAAAATCGGCTTCTATAATTTAAGTTTGAACTTAAGAAGTAGTTAGTAAGAAGAGTTAAGAATTAGTTAGTAAGAAAGAGTTATTAGGAAACTGTAAATTGTATGGAGTCAGAAAAACATGATGAGAGCGATTTCAAAAAATAAATTTTTTAATGAATTAAGAGCATGAAGACAAGGGAAAGATTGAGCTTTGGTTGATGGAACAAGAGATAATAGGTTACTCAAGCAGAGAAGTAGTATTTGTAAAAAAGTTGATGATGTGCAACCTTACAAAGATGGAAGAGAGTCTAAAGCTTGTTAGTAGTTAGAGCAGAAATACATTTTGATATCTATCTCCATCTTTTCTAAATTAGAAAAGGGCATTATTAAATGTTTTAGCTTAAATATGACAGCAGTCTTCCATACAAGGATAAATAAGATTTTAATTTTTTAGAGCAAGAACTTTTAAATTGTGACAATCTTATCTAGTTGATACAAAAATGATGGTATGCTTTTGTATATCAAAAATGTTTTTCATACTAGATTGATTTCTTTCGCTTTTACCAAATTATTGATAACCAATGTTGATAAAAATATTGATTACCAATTTTATACCACAATTTTTATATTATATTGTTTAAGTAACTACTGTTGTTTCATTAAAATTTAGTTTATTTTAATATTTATTATTATTATATAACATTTAGGTTTTCAGAAGATTCATTAACCACAAATGGTTACTGATTCATCTGAGAGCTTGAAACAATAGTTTGTTTGCAAATGGTTTGTTCTTACTTTTGCTGGTATTAATTTTTTTATTATAGCCTACCAGTGGTGTACACTAGCGGTCGCCCGATGGCAAATGCCACCTGAATTTTAAGAAGGGCTACTGGAAATAATATTTTGATGCATTTTAGTCGCCCGACCGGGCGACTCGATTTTTTTTTCATTTTTATTATTATTTCAATAATTCTATAAGCAAAATTTATGCGTCCAAATTTAAATTAAGCAAAATTTATGTGTTCAAAATTAAAGAAGATGACCTCTATCTAACATAATAATGCAATAGCGTGTTGCATATCTCGATATTAAAGTTTATATTCTGTTTTTTCTATCATTAATTAGAACAAAATATAATTTTTCTAGCATGACATTGTTTAAACAATGAAATACTAGTTTTATGTTTAATTATTTTAAGAACCTTTTTCTTTTTTTGAAAAATATTTTAGAAATAAGTTTGTGAAAAAAAAAATACTACGATATACATGGGCCACGGCGTTACATTTTGAGTGTAGGGAGGGAGGGGGGAACGCAAAGTACTGAAACAATTTAAACCACCAAAAGGAAGCAATAACGAAATTAATAAAAAAAAATCAATAACAAAAAAGGTAACCTAGAGAAAACAAAAATAATTAATAACGAAAAAAGTAACCTAGAAAAATTTGATGGTATTGGTCAGCTTGCGGGCCAATACCATTGGCTTCCATCGCGGGGCCAATGATTTAATATTTAAAGTTAAAATCTTTCAAACTTTTATACTTATTTAATTAATATTTTTATATCCATATAATATTTAAAATATAAATTTTTCATTTATGTCTGACACATTTGACGTTTATGCAAAGATAAGGAACTAAAGGAATGAGTAGTGTCTGTTCATTGCGTCTGTAAAAGCGTAAAATATTGTTACGTTTATATTATTACGAATATTGTAGATGGGCAATGAGTAAATAAATTTCCTTATTTTTTAAACTTTTCACTATTAATAGTGGTAATTTTGATTCTACAATTATTGAAAGACTAGACAGTATAAACTCACTAATCTAAATTAATTTTAAATAAAATTAGTTTTAAATTATTTATTTTACTATACAAAAATCATATTTTATTTTTAACGATCTCTAAAATTTGAATAAAAATAGTCTAGACATTCAGATCAGTTGAGATTATTTGTTTTTATTTAAGTTTATTTCCAATTGTTTAATTATAATTGTTGCTTAATCGTTTTACAAGAAAAAACAAGATAAACATTTTCAACAAGTGTGTATTTCCAACAATATAGGCTTGTAAATATATAGAATTATTATATTAAATTGGCAATATTGAAATTTTGATGTGTTTTCGGCTTGCGTCTATTTATGAAACATTATTAACCTCTTTATGTGATTTTTTTACTAAATAAGTTTTTAAACTAGTAGATACAACATTTACATAGTAGTTTATGCTTGTGATGTAATTGTTTTGTTATTAATTATTAGACTTAATAAATGACCTTATTTTTATATTTCATAGTAGAAAAGCAATTCACTTTAAACGGAAATCATCAAAATACATTGCCTTGTTAGGTGTAAATAAATGTATCTTCTTACGTTATTAGACACATCTTTACGTTACTTTTTTTAATATAAAAACTCTGATTTTGTTGTCAGTTATAAGATTAATTTTGATACTAAAAGTTCATCGTTCAATTTTTTATTATAATGGCATCTGACTTTTTCACAGCACGCAAACGAAAAACGAACTCTCTTAGTATCGATTTCGTGTATACAGCACACCCTTGCGATGGACAAACAACAAAATTTAGAAAAAGAAAAACTTAATAAGTTAATCGAAGTTCAAAGGATTAAAATAACCTTATCAGAAGGTCTAAAACCACAATTGCAATTTTTGTTACGAAATATGCATATTGTGTTAAAAGAGGGAAAACTATTTTCCGATTGTGAATTTTTAGCAAGATTGGACAAACGAAAGGTGTCGATATCAGAGCAACATATCACAGTAGACATACAGGAGTCGATTTTGGATTAGCAATAGGAGATGTTTTTCTAAATGAATTCAGAATGGAAATCTTAACAGCTAAATTTTTAAGCATTATTGTGGACGAGTTGACTGATGCTTATAGACTGGAGCAAATGGTTGTTTATCTGCGCTACTCGATAAATGGAAATATTATTACTAGATTTCTGGCAATAGACTGTGTAACACGACCGAATGCCACGCAACTAACAGCCTTAATACTCAAACTTTTAAAATCCGAAATGAAATGGGATCCCCCAAAAAAGCCTTTAGGCAAAGCTGTAACTGAAGAAGATATAGAATCTGAAGACGAAAAAGGAGTACACACAGAAGACAATATGTTTAGCGATAGTGAAGACTATAACCAACACGATTTTGATAGTATTATAAGTGAAAAAGACCATGACGAGCACAATAATCAGTTATTCCTCCAAACAGAGAATGAAGCGCCTCTCACGGTAGGCATAACTACAGATGGCGCAAATGTTTTCACTGGACGGAGGAATAGTGTTCAGCAGCAACTCAAAATTACTTGCAACAACTTTCTTACATCTACTCATTGTTTGTCGCATCGATTGGAGCTCGCAATTGATTGTAACTATAGCGCAGCAAAATGCTGATCCTCTCACTTCTCTAAAGAAGTTAGAGGATCAGCATTTTGTGTCAACGGCGATCTATATTCTTGATGTGTGTAGAGCAATGACAGTTTTTTTAAGGGAAAGTTTGAATAAAATTAATGCAGCATATAAACAAATAATATAAATAAAATTTTAAATAAAGTATGAAAAATAATAACGAAATAATAAAAATATGTTTTGCATACTTACAAAAAGTTTAATTATTAACGTTTAATAATGAAAGTAAAATGTTTAAGTCGTTAAATTTACTTTAAAAGAACAAATTAGTTCGAATTTTGTAAACTTGTTTTGTCGCTCTTTTACTTAGAGTTTTTTCAACATTTTTTTTGCATAGTCATACTTTGATAGACTTTTAAAAAAAAAAAAAAAATGCGTATATTAAATATATCAATTACTAAATTCAAATATTTAATATACGCATATTTATTCAATCATAAATTTTATACTATTACATATTTATAAATTATTTGAAAATTGTATAATATATATACAATAGTTATATATTATACATTATAATATATATATATATATATATATATATATATATATATATATATATATATATATATATATTTATATAAACATACATATATATATATATATATATATATATATATATATATATATATATATATATATATATATATATATATATATACATATATATATATATATATATATATATATATATATATATATATATATATATATATATATATATATATATATATATACTGTTATTCCTGAACCTTTATATCTCAGCTAAAAAAAATTTTTTTTCTAAATTTTTGATAGAACATTTTAAATTGTTGTTCTTCATAATCCCTCCAATGACTAGTTATTAACTATATGAGTGACACCTAACGTAATTTTGTTAAATTATAAAAAACTTGTAATCTTTTAATTTTCGGTTGAATAAATGGATAAAAAAATTTATATATATATATATATATATATATATATATATATATATATATATATATATATAAATATATATATATATATATATATGTATATATATATATATATATATATATATATATATATATATATATGTATATATGTATATATTAAATATGCTGTTTAACATTATACAGTAAAAAAGAAGTTCATTAATCATTCATTAAAATTTACTTTTAAAGAACTATTATATATTTAAGCTATATGTTATACATACTGATTCAGCGCTTTTTATTTCACAAATAAGTTTTAATTTAAATATTTTTTGTAGTAGTAGTAGTAGTAGTAGTAGTAGTAGTAGTAGTAGTAGTAGTAGTAGTAGTAGTAGTAGTAGTAGTAGTAGTAGTAGTGGTAGTAGTAGTAATAGTAGTAGTAGTAGTAGTAGTACTAGTAGTAGTAGTAGTAGTAGTAGTAGTAGTAGTAGTAGTAGTAGTAGTAGTAGTAGTAGTAGTAGTAGTAGTAGTAGTAGTAGTAGTAGTAGTGTTCTATAAAGCATATAAGTATTAGTGCCCAATATGTTTTTTCATTCATTCCCACAAATACTCTTAACCAGTTTTTAGATTTTTGATTTTTTTGGATTCAATATGATGATTGGATTTAGGTTTAATATGTCAACAAAATCACACAGTTCCTATTACTAAAATAATTACATTTTTAGGGACCCAAAAAACCAAATATTTTTAGGTTCGGGATTTTTTGCCTAATATGGATGAAGACAACTTTTTTTAATTTTTTATACAAATTTATGAATAAAACAATTATAAATTGTTCAAAAGTTGCACCTTTAAAATCGTTTTATAGCAAAAGCTTTTACCCAAAATGAGACTGTAATAGTATTGGTTATATTATTTGGATATGACTGTCATAAACATGTCATTTGTAAAATACAAACCTATGTCATGGATAATAATTAATGTATAATATAATTGCGATACTGTTTATTTATTATTTTAATATATTTTTGAGACAATAATATAAAAATATTATAATTAAGTAAAGTTAATTCATAAATATATTTTCTGGATTCATCAAAATTTTTTAGAATTTTACTAGAGACACTCCCATTATAATTAAAATTAAAAACATTGTTTTGAACCTCTTTTGAAATGCTCAGAATTATTGAAACTTAAGCAACTTTATTTTCACTACCACATTTCTCTATATGATTATATAAAAAAAAATACTATAAATATGATTAACAGCTCCCTTCATTAGGTGTAACTGGTGGAAAAAGGTAATCTACCAATAAGTGGTTGCTAGCTTCTGGATGTATCAATTGAGGATTAGTACCATTACAAAAATCTTTAGCATCATGTTACATTGAACTTGATTGTGAGAATTTTTTGTAATGTCGCTCTAATGAACCAAAAGTTCTTGACTTTTCTTCTTAAAATGGTTTCATTCTTTTCCATTTGCAAATATGGCAAGGTTAGCACTTTGAGATAAACCACACATTATTTGACAAAATTTAAAATCAGCTACAAATATCAAAACTATCTTTTTTTTAAATTTTATCTTTTGTTTAGAATGTTCATTAATAAAGAAACATTGTAGTGACTAATTGTAGTGACTTTCAGAAACATTTAGAACTAAAGCTTATAAAAAAGAAGTTTTTACAGAACTTTCTTTATATTTTGAATTTTGAGATTTTTCTTAAGTACTCCTTGTTGTTTTGTCATTGAATTTTTGTCATTGAATATATTTCTCAACTTCTAAACCTTCTCTCTCATAATCTGACAGTAGGTTCAAACTGATCTAAAATATGAAAAATTTTATTTTACCAAATGTTGTAACTTATATTTCAGGTTTAGGTGAATCAAGCTAAAGCATATTTGAAATGAAATAGAAAAATAAAAAACATATTTTATTTACCTTCAGAAAGCCTCTTCCTCCATCAATTCGAGTTTGGCTATTTGATTTATTAGGATCTTTTCTTTAATCACTATAAGCAAATTAAGAAACTCCATAATATCTGCACACTTGATAAAAGGGAAACTTTTAAATTTGCAAATTTCCTTTCTTAACATTCAATTTTTGAAAATCTTTTATAAAGAAATCTTCAAGTGCACCGTCAATTACTGAAAAGAATTTTTTCAGGTTTGCTTGTATGCAATTTTTTTTTTAAATTGATGTTCTATTCTAATTTTCTAATTTTTATTTTAACTAATTTTGTCTAAACATTAAGATTGCTATATTAGTTAAAAAGAACATGATTTCCTTCAAAAAATTGTTTTACCTGAGTTCTTTAGCTAACTGTATCAGTTTCTTGTTTGACAAAGTAAATCTTGATTGAATCCTTATTAAATTAATAATCTCAAGGTTGATTTTTTAAGGATTTTAATGATATTTGTAAAGGCACTTGTAGCAAGTGATATATGCTGATATTTTATAAAGATATTTGTAGCATGTTTACTTTTTTATGACCCTTAATCTTATATTTTTCTGAGATAACTTGAAGTATGTTCTTTAATTTTAATTGAGGTTTGAAGTTTTTTCTAATATTTTTACATCTAAAATTTTATTTCCACATTTGTGTTTCTTTCCCTTTCCGAAGATTGAAAGGCAAGATTTGCACATCTTTTTATAGAGGGAATGCGAGTTGGGAAACTTACTACTGCTTTTTGTTCAGGTTCTCCCATGTAAACTCGTTAGTTTTCAAATTTTGCAGTGACAACTGACGGTGACAGTGACAAATTGTTGCAATTACAAATTGCAGGTTAAAGCTGTAACATTGTTTACCCGTCAAATAAAATACTTGTCAGATTTCAAAATAGAGCCCAGTGTATCATTAAATCTAGCAAGTATCTACCTAGTGGGCATTAGATGTCCTAAGACGTTCAAAGAATGTCAAAGGGACGTCCAGACGTCCAATGGACGTGTTAAGACGCCCGATGCCCACTTGGTAGTTTTTTTGAGTTATATTGTTTTCACATTTATGTATTTATTTACACATATGTCGAATGGATTTTTAATTTTGAACAATTAATTTTCTCTTTCTCTTTTGAACATTTAATAGTCGTGATTTTGTGTGCACAAAAGTGGCCAATCTTTTTTCTGTTAGTTTTATGATCACATTTTTTTTTGAAAATTGTTTTTATTTATATATCTATTATTGAACTTTTTTAAAGTAGAAAATAATTTTTTTTAAATGCCTAAATTACGTGAAGCAAAAATTCATTAAATGGCCCCTATGGGCCCCTGAAAACATAAATATTTTGAAAAAAGGAATTTTGTAATGTTGATGAAATATCACGCCTAAATCTAAACATTGTAACAAATCCAACAATGTATAACAATGTCTGGGGTCAAATCCCAAAACTAAGTGGTTGTGTGTTTCATTTTTTAAAATAATTATCATTAGTTGATTTTGATGTTTTCTTTACAAAACTATGAATTAAAAATCTGAGGAAAGTTATGCGTTTTTATAATAAATGATGGAGATCGTGATGTTTTGTGTTTTTAGAATAATTAATGGAGATTGTGGTGTTTTTTGTTTTTAGAATAAATGTTGGAGATGGTGATGTTTTGAATTACTTATCATTTGATGAAATTGAAAAATTTTATAATCATTGCATAGCTTTTTTGGATATGATATATAGCAAGGAACAAGAGTTTCGACTTAAACAAACTCCTGGAAATTAATTAATTGTCAACAACTAGATGTTTATTTTTATAAATAAAGCTTATTTGCATATTTTAATTTTTTCAGCATTTACAACATAATGTTCCTAATTATGCATATAGATTAATAAACATTAATCTACTTTTCTTGTGCAATCTTCTATTGCAATATATTTTTTTGGTCTTTTACTTTTTTTTTTTTTATAATTTTAAAGAGGTCGTGAGTTAATTTAGAGTTCTTCATGGACGCACAACATTTACTGGAAAACGTAGTTTGAGTGGTTGCTATATAAACATGGATGACTACTTAAGTACAATTCGTGTTTTACGCGAAAATTTAGGTGGAAAACCTTCTAAGTAAAGAAAATAAAAAGTTTACATTTTGTTACTAATTGAAAATATATTTTTACTTTGCTCATATTTTGAATACTTGAACAATTCAATAAGTTATAAACATTAAATGATGATCCGAAAAATTTTTTTGTTACGATGTTTTTAAAATTTTTATTAAGTTTTTAAGTAATTTTAATATCAAAATATTTGTGCATTGGTTCAAATAAAAGTTCTATTAGAGTTTTTTCTTTATTGGTTTTAGATAATCATTTTAATAAGTTTTTGTTGTAATGTAATATATAAAAGAAAAATATAATAGAAAAATAATTGGGCGAATTCGATGGAAAATTAATAACTCGGTGGTGATGGAAAATAACTCGGTGTTAAATTGCCTGTAGTTTTAACATAAAGTTGAAAATACCAAAGTAATTATTAAGACATGAATTACACTTAAAAATTATATATGTATTATTTGTTTTATTAAGTTAATACACTAGTTTTTTGATTTGTTTATTTTCGATAGAGTTATGCTAAATTTCGTATTTTGTTATAATTTTTTTTTTTTTTGTTTGTTTTATTAGGTTAATATTCTAAATTCCAAATATTTTCGAGCACGATTTGTAAATTAAAACATTTTTTTTACAAAAAAAAAAAAGTGAAATATTGGTTCACGGTCGTTTACAAGCGCTGTTTGGGTACGCATGTGTATGTAAATAACTGTGAGTAATCAATCGTTATCGAATCTATCGGATGTATAATTTATTAGTTCGATTACTGCATGGTCCGTTGAGTGATTTTTTTAAACCCAAATTGTTTATTATATAGCATATTATTCTCAGATAAATAGGTTTAAAGTCTTTCTTACATAATAAGTTCTATTTTTTTATTATTATTATTATTATTATTATTATTATTATTATTATTATTATTATTATTATTATTTGCCGTATATTAAAATTTACAATGAAATAGAGTTAATAAATAAGTGAGCTGGAGCAAGCGGAAGACACACACTGTCTTACCATCGAGCCCCATTTACATTGAAAAAATCGTCAGTTTATATACAAAAATGAAAAGTAGCTTCGTACATAATAAGAATTTTACACACGTTAGTTAAAATATAAATATTAGTTTTGAAATATATAGCAATATATCAAAGATTAACAACAATATGAAAGTATTGAAGTTTTTCAACAAAAAATTAAATAAAAATAAAACTGCGACAAAAGAGAAGTAGTGTCAATAACTATTTTTTTAGATAACATATTATTTATGTATTTATTTTAAAAGAGAGATTTTAAATCATTCTGTATATCATTTTAAATCATTTGTCATAAGACACTCTTAGAATCTTTCCTGAATTGTTCCATAGAGATGTTTTGAATATTAATTTGTGATAAATTTTGAAAAATGTTTCCATAGAACGGTCCCCGGTATTAGATTTGGTAAGAACTTAGTTTTAAATTAGTTTTTGGTATCGTAAACCGGGGTTACTTTGAACATTTGGAGATATTTTTACTTGCTCTTTCTTCGCTATTGACAATATTTAAAATTTAACTAAATGAATATAGGGGCTAAGATTGACTCTTACATAATTCAAATTCAAAATGATATTTAAATAAAAGGATTTTGTATAATATTAATTTAAATAGTCATTCAAAGTTACCCCACAAATGGGGTAACTTTGAATGCGTTTTATTGTAAAAGCAAAACCTATTCAAAAACGCACTGTTTTTTTTTTATTGTTTAATAAAAACAACAGTCTAGTTTCACATTAATTTATTTTTGCTAAAATAAAATAATATTATTTTATAACAAACACCCATTTAGTATTTTATTTCATTTTAATGGGTAAGTTTTAAGTGGACTAGCATAAAAAAAGTCTTATTTACATCAGTTTTACTGACAGACAATGCAAGTGGAACATCTTTAAAATTTGCCAAAAAAATCCTCAAAAAAATACTTTTAAAAAGGGCAAAAGTAATTTTTTTTTCTTCCCTTTAAGCCTGCTTTTTCCTTGACATCAACATAAAACAATAGTTAAGTAAATTAATTACTGCTTGGCTAACTAAAATTACAACTACCATCTGGCAAATGATTGAAGATTATACTTATATCTAATGAGTAAATCCCATATTTCTTTCAAAACCATTAAGCTACTAAGTTGCTGATTACCTTTTGATCTAAAAAAATATAATGTTTATAAGTAAAGAAAGAACAAAGGAAATTTATTTTTTGTTATTGTCTGCGCTTTTTTTGGAACAAGAGGTTTTCGATTGATCAAGAATTTTCATTTAATTCTATTACAGAGGTCCAAACAATGTAACATCAAGAGGTTGCAATAAATGGGTAAAGTTACCAGTTATATAGCAAGATACTGTTTTCTTCGCAATAAGATAATATTTTCTTTAGTAAATTCAAGTACCTTTTTACTGTAAAGATTGCTTAGATTTTAACTAATAGGAACTTTAACTCCTACAATTTGACAAAAAACAACAACAAACCAGTCAAAAGAGTAAATAGAATCGAACCGTCCTAACTTTAATTGTATTGTACATAAGGTGGTCCACTTTTGGTCCTTGTTGTCCATAAATGATCAGCTTTATAAACATAACCAGAGAAAATTTGACTAGAAGCACATATTTGTATATTTGTATGCTATGGATTTTTCATGTGTTTTCGAATTAAGTTTTTAAACTTTATTATACAAAGTGGTAACTTGCACCCAGTGAACATCTTATGCTTTCATGTTTATTGTTACAATAAAATTTGAAAACTGGCACTCAGTATATTTTATATACTGCTTACGTCAGTTTTTTTTTCGAAAAGAGGTGGGATAGTGCTGCTGAGAAATGCTAAACAAAAACAAATTTAAAGATAAATAATAGTACTTTCAACAAACTTAATTCAACACAATATTGAATGTACATACACATATTATATGACATATTTTTCATACAAGACTTCAAATTTATTAGCGTTTTGCAACAAAAGTATTTAAATACACAGACACACACAGACAAATATATATATATACATATACATATATACATATATATATAAATATATATATATATATATGTGTGTGTGTGTGTGTGTGTGTGTGCACATACACATACACATATATAAACATAACACATATGTTTATATATGTGTATGTGCTTATGTTTATACACACACACGTATATAAATGTTTATATATCTGTGTGTGTTCACATACAGAAACAATGTGTATGTATGTGTGACTTACTCTATATACAAATGATAATTTATATTTTATTCAAAATAATATTAAATATAATACATGTATGACAAAGGAATTTTTTAAGTTGTTTCATGATTTCGACTATTTATGTAGTGGGGTTATACGTGGGAAAAAAAATCCTTTTCCGATGCCCCTCCACAAACACTGCCCACATACATCAGAGTATTACCTGATGTTTTACCCAGAAGTGCCCTCAAACAGGCAGTGGATTTGAATACGCTACCAATCTCAAAATTTATAATAAATCAATATGAAAAGACCGTTCTTTGAGAAAGTAAGTAATATAACGTACATTTTACTGACTTACTAAGTAAAGTATAAAATTTCAAAGATGAAAATTACTTTTATTTGTAAATATAAATAACATTTTTTTTCAAATTACTTTTATGTAACTTACTTTTAATGGTTTTCGCTATTTAGTTACAATTTTACACGTATAAGTAATTTGTTGTTATGACGTAGTTTTATTTTACTTAGTAAAGTAAGTGTATAGTCTTTTAAATATTATATTTACATTAGTTTACTTCATTAATGATTTTTTTCACAATTAAAAAGTAAATTAAATTTCTATGTAAATTTTTTACATAATTATAACCAAAATAACTTTTCAAAGTAATTTCCTTTACACGACTTACCATTAAAAGTAAGTTATATTTACAAATGCAAATAATTTTTACTTGTAAATGTAAATTACTTTTTCAAGCAGCGTTTTGTCCAGTTGTTGAGCCTCTTTGTGATCCATTGCTTAAATGAGTTAAGTTTTTCTGGGTCCGCTTAATCATCAATGCACTGCATTATTCTGTCAGGTAAATCTCGATTAGTATGGGGTAGAAAGTGAAATAAATCTCGATTAGTAAATCTTATTAACAAGTAGTCTTCATAATCCACTAATGATTGTATTTTTTGACCTTGTATTCTTACTGTCAATTTTTCAACTGTTGCACGTCCTGAATTTGCAGTTATTTGAGCTAATAAATCTGTGCCTAGGTTAAAATAGTGATCAGACTGATCCAGGGAAAACAACCATATTTGCCTTTTTTTAAAATGGAAAACGGCGTCATTATTCCGAACAAAAATGTTACAAATTTAAAAGTTTTATGAAGCCAGCATATATTAATTTCTGATACAGCATATTGTATTTCTACTTTACCATTAATTCTCTGGGTTGAGAAACTGTTCATATATCAAAATTGATTTAAGATTCAAAACATTAGTTACAAAACTAATAAACAAAAATGAATCAAAAAAATCATCAAGAAAAGTTAAATAAGCGCTTAAAAACGAATTTGTTCAGCTTTTCTGACCGCCCAAATATTGATGACATTGTCGTAACTCACCTTTTTAACCAAATATTCTTCTATTAAAATAATCAAATATCAGTCACGCGATCCTAAAACATAGTCTAACGGAGAGAGTTTTTTAACATTTTTTAGTTTATTAAATGTTCGTTTACCCTCAGCAACTGACTCAGGAATAGCGTTGAAAATCTAGAGCATGATGCAAGTATATAAAAAAAGGCTTTCAAGCTACTTTTCAAAGGTTTGATTGAGTAACTGCATTAGATTTTCTTGCTTAAAAAATGTTTTGCAGACATTGATAAAACAACGAACTTCTTCAATAAGATTCGCAAGGTTTACATTTCTCAGACAAAGCCGTGTAATTTCTCGAGATTTTTTAAACGGAATGATTATCATTATTTAAACTTTGTTAAAAAAGTTTTACAAAAAAAAATCTTATTTTGTTATAAAAAGATTAAAAGTTTAAAAATATTAAATTATGTATATGTTTAGGTATGTATGAAATCAGTACGGCATTAATAAAATAAAGTAAAAAAAAAAATTTAATGCATGCTATTGAATATCTAAAAAACAAAGAGATTAAAAGTAGAGATTAATAATAAACCATTATTTAAATTTTAAAGAAATGAAAACATATAGCAAAACATCCTGCTTGCCTCAAATATTGAGTCAATCTGCTGGATCTACCGGTCAATTTAAACTCTTTTGTTTGGCTGTCGTGGTAATGGCCTGTGCTTGATGCCTCATCGTGAAAGCGCCTTATATTACGTTTTCTATTAGTAGCGAGTTCAGTTTTGAACCCTAACGGTCCCGCGACAGTAATAGTATCTCAGAAAATTTGTTACCAAGAGCTCTTAATCCGTTTGAGATTTTTCTGCAGCTATCCAATCAAACGTAGCTCGTCTTCAATGGAAAATGCTTTAGATTTTTGAAGACAACTAACGTTGTTAACAGCAGTAAGGGTTTTTACCAAATTATAACTAACAACACAAATTCAAAAGAAGACAACTGTTTTTTAAGTCTTATGCTTAGCTAAGCTGCTAACTGGTCAGATCAAGGTTTTCCTGGGCATTTTTAAAAGTTGCCAACTGTAGGCAAGTGGTTTTGTTAAGGCAGTACAAGAACTCTATCTTATCATTGAGATCTATGCAGTAAAACTCCTTTCACTTTAATGAGAATCTTCCATCCGGTAAGACTAGAAAATACTTACCAAGTTCAACATTTTCAAAGAACATATTGATCTCAACGACTGATTCAACTGCGCGCAGACCAGCCATATTCAAACTGTGAGCGTTACAGGAAACGTGCAGAGCTTCCGAAAAGAATTTTGTTTTATTGAGGCTGGAGCTCCTTTGTAAGCACCTGCCATATTGGATCCATTATCTTATCTCTGACCGCGACAGTTTCGATTATCCATACCTAGCCTTAAAATCACATGAGTGAGAAGCTTTGCAATATCGACTTTTTTCCTCATCTAGAAAGCTTTAACACAAAAAAATGGTTCTTTGATTTGCCAGCGATTATTTTCTCTTTCATAGAGGAGAAAGCAAATAATAAAGATATCTGTTCAATGTGAAATATATTGGGTGTATCATCAACTATGATTGTGAAGTAGATATCATTCTGGATTTCATTGACAAATACACTTCGGATGACACTACCATATTCTCAAATAAACTCATTTTAAAAGACGGAGATAAGTTAGGACAATCATTCTGGAGCTTTTTTGTTAATGGCGTCCTACATTTTCTAAACGAAATGCAATGACGGCGTTGCGGCGACCCATAAGCTCCATACCAGCAGGAAAGTTTTCATTTTCTTTTCCATTGACATGTGTTGTTTAACCCGCAAATATTGTTGTATAAAGACATTTTTATTAAATCATTACAATAACTTATATAATAGGGGTCCTTTTAAAACAGCATCATAAGAAAAGCAACGGTTAACAGAAGATTTGTAAAGTTGCAGATTGTATATATTGAATTATCTATGTTAAAAATGTGTTTCAAATGGCTGATAAAATTGACAATATTTTTTATTATGCACATAAATTTTATGGAAGAGATAACTCTATTACTGGTAAACATTTTAATCGGAACATTATAAATAAAGTTGTTTATATAACTGAAAAGTGTTATCTTTTTTTTTTTGAAACATTTTTCTTTCAAGCTTTTTCTTTTATACACCCATTCTCAAACTCTTTTAAATTAAGTTAGTGTGAAAAGTTATTAAAAAGTATTTCTTCAATAGCTGAAAAAAAACAGAAAAAGCCTAAGTTTTTTAAGAAAAAAATATCATAATTTAATTTGTCAAAAATCATTTACTTTTGATAAAAAGCTTTGCATAAAGTTTTTACTAAGTTTGGATAACATCGGGTCGTCTGGCGCCCCTTAAGTTTCACGTCCGGATTAACTTGCCCTCTTTACCCTCCCTCTCGAAGACCCTGTTTATCACTTTGCATACGTGTATTTTTGAGTACAGATCAAATTAAATGTATTCTAAAATAGATTTTACAATTCTTGGAGTGTTTTTGTATAGTACAAATACTAAATTTAAGTAATATTCGTAATAAAAATTCACATTACACATACAAATTAATTAAAAAAATACAAAATACGCAAGTACACATTTGCGAAATTTCTTAATTTTCTAATTTCAATTGCAGACTTTGAAAAATTGTTAATTAAAATAAAATAATACAAGATACGCTAACAAACTTCATTAAGTAAAAAGCTCTAACTAAGTTTTGAAGATTTGAAATGTTTATACAAATTATTATTAGCCTTCCTTTTTTGCAAAACAACTGCTAACCATTGTTTTTGAAACATTTTAGCCTCGGAACACTTCTAAAAAAATAGCTTTATTCATCTATCGAATATAATTGAGACTGCATTGAACTTTTTATTGAAAATTCTGACCACTAAGACTGAAGAGCAAAGTGTCATAAAAACAAGCAGTGTTTCCCTTATATTAGTAACTTTTGGACAAACTGGATCAATCGCATTATCATCATTGTTATCATCTTCCTCGTCATCAGCATCATGTTCATTTTCTGCTTGTTTTTACTTCTTCTATCAACTGTTCATCCGTTATTAAAGGTATTGTGCTTATTAAAATTTTCATATGCAGAAATCTCATATGTTGTAACTTAGGGATAAAAAATATCATGTTTTTGTTTCGAACTTTGAAGCTCTTAAAAATGAGCTCAATAGATTTTAGATTATCATAGTCTGGTGTGCTGGACATTTATATATTATAAAAGCTTATTTCTTTTTTCTTTTGTAAACTTTTATATCCATTTCCCGCATCCACTCTTAGAACAGTACGCTATCCATCCAGCTTTTATTTTGATTCTTGTATCTGAAAGGTAAGTGCTTAACTCCTTTGAAGCAGCGAGGTGATTTTGATATACCTATTACAAACATCTTATCACCCGCTGGTTTTTTTTTTTTTTTTTTGTAGTTTACTTCCTCAAGACCAAGAATGCCACTTTAGATGATGAGGCTACGTTTTGGTTATAACCTTCTCTCAACTATATAACTTCGAAACATGAAACGCAAATAATAATTTTATTATGTACGTTATATATATATACATATAAAAAAGTCCTCTATAACTTGAAATATTTTAAGGAAAAAAAAAAAAAAAAGATTTTTTAAAAAAAAATGTGTGTGTGTGTGGGGGGGGGGGGGGTGTTGGGATTTGGGTCCTTTAAAAAAGATTATAGCAAACTCAAAATTGCCAAAGAAACGGGAGATGCAGAGGCAAGGCATGAAGTAGTAACAGTAATGAAAGAATCAGCAAGAGATAAAACGAATGTAAAAATCACTAGAAGTGAAACCTAATAATAATGCAGTAGTGGCGGTAGTTGCAAGGCTAGCAAAAATTGTATTATCAGTAGAGGGAGTGTTAAAAGAAGTTGACGAGTAAGGAGTTCTTGCATTAAAAGAAGTAATAATGCGATTTGTATCTACCCCTTTCAATCTTTCCTTTAGTTAATGCTTAAAAAACATTTAAACCTAGGAAATGCTTAAAAAATATTTAAACTGCTTTAAATAATGCGAGTTCAAACGTTTTTATAATAAGCCCGCTATTGCTCTTCTATGCAAACTGATATATAAATATTAGTTAACAATACTTTATTTTTAAATATTAAATTATTGGTATTACTTATATTTTAATATATTAGTAATAATATATATATATATAATTAAATATGTATTTTATTAATATTAATTTTTGAAATTATTCATTGACTTTTTTTTTAGCTTAAAAGCGACTGAAAATAAACTAGAAAACAAAGAAACATGAAGGAAATTACAACTTTAATAAAAATAAAAATTGTTTTACTTAACCAGGAGTTCGGCACAAAATTACGACAACGTTACAAAGTTACATCAAGTTAATACGAGTTCTATTTTTTATATAAAAGATTAATTTATATGCAAGAAACAATTCAGAGCATTTTTATTTTTAAAAATCATAAATGATATCAACACTAAGTCCTTGGGACAAATTTCGCAAAAGGAATTAGCGCAAAAACACTTAGCGATCAACTAATATTATGTATTATAAGAGAAACTACCAAGAGTTGAGCAATATATAAATAATTGTAATATATTCAATATCTTTATATATACAAAAATAAAATTTAAACAAATATCAACACGAATTTCTTTCCTATATTACGATAAATAAAAGCATACCATTCCCTCACCTTAACTTCATAAAAACACATGTTTAGATATAAAAAATTATATAATGTGACGTCTTTTTCTGATGACCCCCACCCGTCCCCCTTGTCTTTCTCTGTCTTTGTAATCTGGACTCCCTCCCCACTATTTGGATAACGTCCTTTATGGATGGCCCCTAATACAACGAGTTCTATTTTTTTTGTATAAAAGATTAATTTTTATGCAAGAAATTATTCGGAGCATTTTTATTTTTATAATTAGTTTAATTACAAAAAAAAAATTTTTCATATCTAAAAAATAAAGTTTTTAGTAATATTTGTTCACACACGCACACACACATTGCAAAATGCGTGTGTGTGCGTGTGCCTATATTCTATGTGGGATTTATTACTAACAGCCTATGGGGGGATTTTCCACTAATCCTAACCTCTGGGGGATTTTCACCTATATTCCAGGTTGGGTTTAACAATATAAATACCATACGAGATTTTCCACCTGCATTCCATATGGGATTTAACATATGAAACCCACGCGAGATAAAATAATAATTTTCACATGGGTTTCATGTGGTGAAAAACTACGTGTATCCTATGTGCGATTTTTCACTTGTATTTATTCAGGTAAGGTGGGGGGGGGCAAGATACACATTCCTAAATATAATTTTCCAGCTTGCTGGAAAGCATCATCTGTAATTCCTATTTTCAAAATTTCTGGAGAGCAATCTTATCGTCTTACTATCATTAGTCTTCTTCTTATCATATGCAATTTTTTAAATCTTTAATTAAGAAACACTGCATCCCTCATCTTGAATCTAATAACTTATTTTCTGATCATCAATATAGATTTTGATTTCCTCGTTATACAGTTGATTTGCTAACAGTAATAACAGATAGGTTTATTCGTGCATTATATAGATGTGGAGAGCTTAAGAATTTTGCTCTCGACATTTCTAAAACTTGAGATAAAGTTTGGAATGCAGGTCTTCTCCATAAGCATTCTACTTACGGTGTATCAATTAACATCGTTAAGATTATTAAACTTTTCCTTACCAATTGTAGTATAAAAGTTGTCCTCGATGGACAGCACTCCTCTTTATATCCTGTAACTTTAGGGTTTCCTTAAGGTTCAATCCTTAGCACAATAATCTTTTTAATTTACGTTAAAGATCTTCCAGAAATTCTCACATCTGAGGTGGCATTGTTCGCTTATAATATTACAAATTATTCTTGTCTTAATTAGAAGCCAACTCTCTCTGATTGCACTGCAGGAGAAGTGAGATTCTTCACCTAAGAATCTCACTTCTTCTACAGTGAGATTCTTAGGTACTACTTTTTTTTAGTCGAACATCAGTTCTTTGAAATTCACCTGAAGCCAATAAGCAATATAAATGACAACTTTATAGTTAAACACTGTAATCATCTTAAAGATGATGCTTATCTTGTCACTCCTGATGAAGTTCAAACTATCATAAGTCATACGTCCTGTGGAGAAGCAGCTGACCATTTTGGACTCCAGTTGGAGCATTATCTCTATGCTAGCACAAATTACTTTATTATTTAATTATTGTATTTTTCCTCTATGCTTTTTCATGTATAAACGGCTATTGGTGCCTCACACTCTGCTATTTCTCCTGTTGTTAAAGATAAGAATGGTGACACCTCCGAATCTGATATTTATTGTCCAAGTGCATCGGTGACAATATTTTTCATGATTTTGAAACATATTTTTGTCTCACGCATTAAAAAAAGTTTCACTGAGACTTCCAACCAATTCGGATTTGAGAAAAACCAAAGCACTTTTATGCCAGATCGTCTTTTAAAAGATATTTTAAATTTTTACCGATCACATGGCTCAAATACTGGCATTAATTGACATTAGTATAGCCTTTGATAGAGTTCGCTATAATCTAAAATTCTCTGGTATGACTTTATGCTTACTTATTTCCTGGTATGTTGGTTAAACAGCTCAAATCTTTTTGGGTGGAATATTATCCGAAACATTTAATATCAGTAATGGAGTGCGACAAGAAGGTGTACTGTCTCCTCTTCTATTTAATATGTATGTTAACAATTTTAATGTTTTACTCAATAAAACTACCGTAGGCTGTTGCTTGGGTCCTTCTCTTGTTAACCATCTTCTTTATGCTGATGATATTGTCCTGTGTGCACCCTCAGGCAAAGGTCTCCCGATCTTGTTTGACTTATGCTTCAGTTACGCTGTAAAACGATACAGTTTATTACAATATTAAATCTCAAATAATGTCTTTTAAAGTTTATAAACCCCTTATAAAAAGCCCTCGTCTCACATAATCTGGCATGGTTCTCACATACACCGGTCAGTATAAATACCTGAGTCACTTGATATCAAACGATATTCAGGATTACAAAGATATTTTAAAACACGTGTGCTCTATGTAAGTTATGTTTGTATATATATATATATATATATATATATATATATATATATATATATATATATATTATATATATATATATATATATATATATATATATATATATATATATGTATTTTTCCTTGAGTCTTGTTAATATTCAAGTGCATTAGACTTTGTTTTATTAAAATACACTTTAGTTTACCCAATGTATATTCATTATATTAGGCCTTGAGCCTGTCAATAAATTTGATTGATTGATTTATTGATTGGTAGACAGTATCTATCATTTTTTTGGGGATCGGTAATTTTTGTATCGGGTAAAATTTAGGTATTGGTATCGGTATCGGTATAGCACATTATTTGAATTTGGACTTCGTTCGCCTTTAACTTTAGGTAATAATTCGCTAACGTTTTGCTTAGTGGTTAGAAATTAATATAAATAGCTACAATATCAGTTTATTATGAAAATTACTTCTTGTTTTTATAAACGTTCTTTATTAAAGTAGATGCTTACCTGCTATTTAGTTAAAATTGTACTAAAAGTTGGTAGTTAATCGTAACTACGTATACATTAAACACAGTGTCTGCATGCCCGGCAGCCGGGTAGTAAAAACGTAAAGTATAAATGTCCGGCAGTTCAACTACGCATGCGCGCATTGTTGCTACATTTTGATTTTTTGACTTTTTTCCTCTTGATTTCTCTCTTTTGATTTTACATTTATTTTTAAAATAAATAATAATATATATAATATATAATAACTACATATATATATATATATATATATATATATATATATATATATATATATATATACATAATAATAATATATAATATATAACTTGTATTTATAAATTAGTATTTTCCTCGTATTAACTGTCGTGGAAATTTACGAAGAATTATTGGTAAGAAGAACATTTTTTTATTTTGTTATATATATTTTTTATTGACGTTAATACACTATAATACAATACGTTAATATATAGTCTATAATATGTAGTCAATAAAATAAATATACTCTTGTATGTTTATTGTCTATATATTGCTAGTATAGTCTAGAGTAAAAGCGGGTCAAACCGATCATACTATTTTTTCGATCACTTATCAAAAATTTAAATAAAACTGGAACTGATAGTAATATTTAAAAAGTAAAAACACCAGAAGAAAGAGAACCATCTTCTCTATTTAAATGTGTCAAAATAGAATCCGAGTCGTTTTTCAGTCATTTTATTTTTATAAAAGTTTAAAAGAGAATTGTAAATATTTGCTTTTTTCTTTTATTTGCCATCTTAATAATTTAGGAACCATTTTTCGTTTAAAAATAATTTTACCTCTATACAAAATACCTCGTAGAAAATTTAGTTTTAGTACCGATTACGTAATTTTTTTTCGTTTTATAGTTGAAAATTAAACAAAAAAGTAAGAAAAATTATTATTAAAATTTTTCTGGTAAAACCAATCATTCACATATTTACTTTAAATTCCTTTATTAAGTAGTATGTAAATTTTTAAATTAGGTACCAAGGTGAATTAAATTATTGGATTTTCTCATGCGTTAGTTCTGGGTTCTTTCTATATAAAGTTATTTTTCAAAAATCACTCAATGGTATTTATTAATTATTCACTTTCAAGATGACAACAAGTGAAAAGTCATACAATGAAAAAGATATAGAAGCTGTGTTTAAATGATTTAAAAGGAAAAAATACTTTAATTAGAAAAGCCGAATTCAAATATGGCATTCCATTCTCAACTCTAATACGTCGCAAGAACAAAATAATGCTAGCTTCAAGGGATCAGGATCAACAACCGTACTCTCACAGCAAACAGAGTCAATTATGATGCATGCTTTTAAGTTCCTATGTGATTGGGGTTATGGTTTAACACGAAATGATCTCATGGATTTTGTATGCGGTTACCTTAATCGTACAAATGCATTAGGCCTATTTAAAAACGACAGGACTGGCAAAGGTGTTATGCATTTAAAAACCGATGGTCTAAAGAAATTTCCACAAGAAAAACTCACACTTTAGCATCTGCAAGAGCCGCTTCTTGAACGCAAAAAATAATTAATAATTATTTTAAAGTTGCCACTAAACAATATCAATTGTCTGGGATAACTTCTGGTTGTCACATTTGGAATCGCGATGAAACGGGTTTCTGTAGTGATCAAGGCAAAGCAACTGTAGTATGTCGAAAAGGCGCAAAGCGTGTTTTGAAACTCACTGGTAACATTGAAAAAATCCATTATACAGTGAATAATTGCTGTAATGCTGATGGATACTTTACACCACCATTCGTGGTATACGAAACTTTAGAGCTGAGTGGGCTTTAGGTGGTCCGACTGGCACCAAATATTCAATTACTAAATCTGGTTAAATGGAGCATGACACATTTATTAAATGGTTGAAGGAAGTGTATGTAACAGAATGTCAAGCTATTATTGGTACTCATATTTTACATCTTGAGGGACATACGTCTCACGTCAGTTTAGCAGCTGTATTGCTATGTCGGGAAAACAATATAATTTTGATTTGTCTACCAGTCCACTCATCTCACATTCTTCAGCCACTGGACAGAGGTATCTACTGCCATCTTAAGCAAGTGTGGAAGGCAGCTCTTACCAAATATTACAAAGACACAAAATGCAAAAACTTAGATAAAGAAAATTTTCCTACGTTGCTCAAACAGTTGTATGAGAGCGGTAAGTATTTTACACGTTTGCATGCTATTGCTGGTTTTGAATATACTGGGTTATTTCCACTTAACAAAAACAAAATCAATCAACAAGTATTAGCTAAATCCAAAAGGTTTTATCAACCGGCGTCTTCAACGCCATTGCGAACAATAAAGTCTTTAGCATTATCTTCAGAACCAGCAACAGCAGCTTCGAGGCTCGAAAAGTACAGAGCACTACATGAGAGAATGAAAATCGAAATGGAAAATGAGCTAAAGAGTTTTTTTCAAGAAAAAAATCAGTTTCATGTAAAAAAATTGAGGCAACCAAATATTCCAAAAATTGCTGGCCATTGTATTACAGAACACGGTGTTGCAGATCATCTCAAAAAAAAGAAAAGAAGTTAAGCAACTCAAATTAGTTGAAAAACAAGCTAAAAAGCGTAAAACCATCTCCAAACTCATAATGCCATTGCCAAATCCTGCAGAAAAAGAAGTAATAAGAAAATATAGAACCAATTACAACACCTTCAGCCAAAAGAAAAAAAAGTTATTAAATGCAGAAAGTGTAAAAAAGAATTACATTTGGACATGACGTCATGCGAGAATCCAAATTGCTATACTTGGCTCTGCAACAAAAAATGTTTGCTAAAAAATTTTGTAATAGGTTCAGATTTTTTTTGTTGGAAAAAATGTAAACCTTAAATCTTTTATTATTTCTTTATGCTATATAGAATATATATATATCATATTTTTGTATGCTATACAAAAATATATAAAAATATATACATTTACATATATAAAATGTTAAATTTATCAAATGTATTTTATATTGATCGGTATTAACAGACTTTTCGCCAAAAGCGATCATTTTTTTTCTTCTAGTTTTCGTATTTTCAAATACAAAAAAAAATAAAAATAATAAAAAATTAATAAATAATGTGCTTGTTGGTATTTTTTATCTTATTTAAAAAAAAATGGCTTCAGAATTTTAAAAAATAATAAAGTTACTTGATTTTTATTGTTCAGTGATCGGTTTGACCCGCTTTTACTCTATATATTTCTATTATTGCTATTATTGCCTATATATTGCTAGTATAGTCAAAAAATGATATTAGCTATATATTGCTAAATATTGCTATATATTGCTATATATACTAACCATATATTGCTAGGTGTATATTGCTACTAAAAATATATTGCTACTAGCTATATACTGCTGTATAGTATTTATTGCTTTATATTGCTAGTATAGTCTATATATTGCTAGTATTTCTATATAGAACTATTTCTATAGAACTATAGAGTTAGTTCTAAAGAGCTATATAGTCTATTTAGCTCTAGTAGTTCTAAAACACTAGTTGGGGTTTTAGAGGTCCTCAAATAAGCAAACTTAAGAAGGAATTTTTTCAATAAGATCATGCTTTTATTTTATAAATAAAATTTATTTTAAATATGACATTTCTGCTTAAATAATGACATTAACTGTTTACAATACAACTATACCAATTACCCACACTTTGACTAGCAACACGAACCACTGCTTCGTCTGTGTGTTTACAAAAAAGAAAGCTATTTGATACTATTGTAAACCATAATCGTTGCTATTAACTACAGCTCATTTGATTAGGCTTCATCTGATTAGACTTGCAAGATTAAAAATGTGAATAGTCTATTGAGATTTTTTAATCTCACAAGCTGAACCATGTAAACTCAATGTTTGTTTACTAACAAACAGCAAAACTATATATATATATAACTATATATAAAAAAAAAAACTATATATATATAACTATATATATATATATATATATACACATTCATCTTTTGAATATACATATAGATATATTCATCTAACGGGTGATGCGGAAGTTATCGGACAAATCCTAATTTCATTATTTGAGCAAAATAATTAGTTTTTGTGTTTTTATGCGTAGGCATAAACGTTCTATAAAATATAAACTTTATTATTTGAAACACCATTATTTAAAATAAGGTTAAAGGCAGCTGAACGAGAATCTTTTCGAAAGCGACTAAAAATGGTTTTTGTAAATAAACCTAATATATAAAAAAAAAAAAAATTGTAAATCATTTTAAAAAGGAAGGATTTGCTTGAAGTACAATATATGATAAACTAAAAAGACTTGAAACTGTTCAATCGTTTTCTGATAGAAAGCACCCTGGTCGTCCGACATCCTGGACTAGAGAAAAGAAAGCCGAATTAACGAGACTTGTCAACAATCAAAAAGGGGTCAGTCAGAGAAAAATATGTATTAAATTCGGTGTAAAGCAATCGACAACTGGTCGTCAGTTAAATAAAATGAATATTAAATATTGAAAACGTGAAAAGATTCCAAAATACTCTACAGAACAACAAATAAAGGCAAAGAAAAGAAGCAGAAAACTAGTTAACCAACTCTATAACACAAAATTGCTTCTAGTCATCGATGACGAAAAATACTTTTGTTTTGCAGGGGACAACATGCCTGGAAATTCTGGATACTTCACAAACAACAAAAAGACATCCCCAGAAAGTGTTCGTTTTATAGGAAAAGAAAAATTTCCAAAAACGTTATTAATGTGGATAGCCATATCTGACCGTGGTATGTCCGAGCCATTGTTTCGCACTTCCAAGGCTGTAGCGATCAATTCATCAATCTATATTAATGAATGTTTAGAAAGACGACTTCTTCCATTTACTCACAAATATCATGGAGACTTTAAATATTTATTTTGGCCAGATTTAGCAAGTTCTCATTATTCTAAAGATTCTCTAAATTGGATGGAGCAATATGTCTATTACAGTGATAAAGAATCAAATCCCCCAAATGTGCCTCAAGCACAATGAATTGATAATTTTGGGGTTCATTTGGCACAGAAGGTTTACGAGGGAGGTTGGCAAGCTTCAACAGAGCAAGTTTTGATTGATCGCATTAAACTAAAACTTCAAGAAATTGATTTGAACTTTTTACAGTCGCATATGAAAGGCGTCAGAGCAAAATTAAGATCGATTGCAGATGGTGGTGTTTTTTCATATAAAAAATAATATATTTTTATTAAAACATAAATGCTTTATTTAAAAAAATATCATAGTAGTTTGTTTTTATATTTATAAATAAGTTATTGACGTTTTTATTTTGTCCGATAACTTTCGCTTCACCCGTTATTAGGCTGGCGCAGTTGTATTTTTAATAAATTGTTTCCAGTTTAGAATGTTGAATCCTGGATCTTCTTGACTCACTGCATGGGTTTTGCTTGCGTCTCTGCTCATTCTATTATCTCCTAATGAGGGTACAGCTCTAAAACTCAGTTTTATGGTACTGAGGCCAGCTGGTATTCAGGTTTCCCGAACTCTGTGGTAGCTCTCAGAGAGGCTGATTCCATCAGCAGCTGAAAAATATCAAAGTATTAACAGTGCTATGTTGCGCATGGGTGGTGTCCCTGTTTGTATATTTGGTGTGCATTGCCAAGGCCACATTTCGAGCCCTTTGTTACGGCTTAGGGTTTATTAATAGTAATATGGAAATTGTTTGGGCTATTAAACAGTGTTTTGAGTACAATTTATGTATTGAGTCAGGTTCTTCAATAAATTTAAAAATTAATAATGTACCGAAAACTATAAAACACAAAAAACCATCATCATTACCAAGTTCTCTAAACCTATCATTCACTAATATTCGTGGTCTTCGAAGTAACTTTTCTCCTGTTGAGTCTTATCTCTTGCAAAATTCACCAGACCTACTGCTCTTTGTGAGACTGATTTGAGTTCAGCTGTCTCATCTTGCTCTCTTAGTATTGATGATTATCTTCCTTTGGATCGTAAAGACTCTAATAGTTTCATGCTTGGCCTGGGCATTTACATTCGTGATGGCCTATGGGTAAAAATCTTTTGTCTTCCTGTCGACAAATGTGCTTCTTACTTAACTTTGTGGATTCAGGCTGGTATGGAATTTTTTGTTCCCTCTCGACAATTCCAGTTCAAGGCTTACTCTCCTCCATGGTTTTCCTCACATTGTGCTGCTGTGATTGCCAATCGAAACCGTTACTTCCATATTTATCATCAAAACAATTTTCCTGATAACAAACTTCTGTTTATTACTGCTAGAAACTATTGCAAAAAGGTTTTGTCTAACGCCGAAGCCCGTTATTCTCAGGTAATGAAATCTCGTATCTCATCTCAAAAATTAGGCTCGCGTGACTTCTGGAGAATCTTTATAGTATTAATAATAAGAGCGACCCTTTAACTCCACCCCTCTTGTATGGTTCAGACTTTGTCACCTCACCTAAAGACAGAGCTGAATTTTGCTAAGAACTTTTCATCAATATCATCTCTTGATTCCACTTGTTGCGTTCTACCTGATATTTCCAACAAACAGGTTGAACAATTACTTGACATTCATATCACTCTTGCTTCTGTATCTAAAGTGATTTCCTGCTTAGACTCTTCTACAGCTTGTGCCTTGGATAACTTACCTGTTATAGTCTTGCAGAAGTGTTCTCCAGAGCTTTCGTCTATACTTTCAAAACTATTTAATAAGTGCTTTCTCAAAGTCTTGTTTTCAGCCTGCTGGAATTCGGCATCTCTTATCTCTATTATCAAAAATTCTGGAGAGTGATCTGATTCGTCTAACTACTGTCCCATTAGTCTTCTTCCTATCATAAGCAAGATTTTTGAATCTTTAATTAACAAACACTTAATCTCTCATCTTGAATCTACGAACTAACATTCTTATCATCAATATGGATTTCGATCCTCTTGTTCTACAGCTGATTTGCTAGCAGTAATAAGCGATAGGTTTTATCGTGCATTAGATAAGGTGGAGAGGTTAAGGTCACCGCTCTTGTCATTTCTAAAACTATTGATAAAGTTTAAGATCCTGGTCTTCTCCATTAGCTCGCTTCTTATGGTGTATCTGGTAACATATTTTAGATTATTGAATCCTTCCTTTCCAATCGTAGTATAAAAGTTATCCTCAACGGACAGCAATTTTCTTCTTATTCTGTAGCTTCAGGGCTTTTTTGAAAATTTAATCATGCTGTAAATTTTCTCAATATCTTTTTCTAAGCTGTTAACAAATTTTTGAGCAACATCATCTGTGTTACTACTTCTAGTAAATGTTACTGGACTGTTTTGATAAAACTTTCGGCAAAACATTTAATATAATAATAGAATGAACTTGGAATATGTTTTTGATATTGCTTAGTATAGGATCCATTCGGATTTGGTTCACAAGTGTCAATTTTTTTGATAAAACTATTAAAAATAATCAAAGTCTGCATATACCACAAACGGAACTCTCATTGATTTATTGTGATTAATAAATTGCATTGTTGAATTTGATCGTGGAAGTTCGATATGTACTAAATCATGTGTTTCACATTAAGGTATATGTTAGATAAAGATTCTTCAGAATTAACCCTAATAAACAATTTTTACAATAGTGTTTTTTATAATGTTTATTAGATGTTTGTGATGAAAGCAATCTGCTTAAATTTTTTATTAAACAATAATTATTAGTTTCACTTTGTGAGAATATTAGTAAATCTATTAAATGTTTACAATCATTATTCTGAATCTTCATAACCATATACATTGACACTGACACTGATATCTGTATTGTTCTTCTCAAATTGTTTAATTTGATTTAATGATACTGAAAATTCTATTTTATCCCAGTTTATTTTTTCAGCTTGATTTTTAAGCTCTTTATCTATTCTTTCAGAATTTTTATCTTTAGGATTTAATGCTCTAACAACACACCACTTAAAACATTGATTATTTTTATTCTTTATATTAACTATCGCATTTTCAGTTGCTAAATTTTTATCAAGTGGAATATATGTTTTAGCTTTAATAGGATTATACTCAATAATAATTATATCCATATTTTCAACAGAAACAAATCTCCAACCTAACCCCAACGGTTGATTTAATGATAATGATTCTAAAATTTTCTGCTTTGATATTTCATAAAACTTATCTAAATCTGTTGTTTCTAATACAACTTGATTATTCGTTCAAAATACACCAGTTGTGGTTATAGTTTCTCCTATTTTAATATCAGTACGCTCCATTTCACTATAGAGAACTATATAAACTTTTAAATTTTTATTTTCTTTTAGTACTTTAATAGCGCTATTTTTAGCAGCAATTATAAAGGATTAAGCACTGTAACATTTTATTCCTTTAGCTGTTAATTGTTTTGTCACATTTTTAACAGATGATTTCTTTAATTTAAATTTTATTTCTTCATTTTTATTATTGGGTTCATTTTTATTATCTGGTTCAACTGTATTTTCTGGTTCAACTTTATACTTCACAGGAGTGTGCGCTAACGTTTTTAATAATGTACTTTTTCTCATTCTATAGTAATGTTTATTTTTTCGCTCTTGTGCGATTTGTTTTAATTCTCTAACATTTTTGTTTTCCATTTTTATATAACAAGATATTTTGTTTAATTTTATTTTGTTTAAATAATTTATTTGAAAAAATATCTTGTTATATTTTTTCTGTTATATTTATTCTGTTGTATTTTGCTATATTATATCTGTTATATTTATTCTGATTTTTAAATGTATATAATAACAATAAGAAATACTTTGATATTTTGCAATCTCCTGATCTTTTGTAACTGTCAATGTTCTATATGCAAAAGGTGTAGGAGTTAAAATTTCCGAAGATGCTATATCTGGAATAGGTTGATCTAGTATATTTTCCATTTTTTAAATGACAAGATTTTGTTTATTAAAAATATTTACAAAGGACATGGAAATACTTTTTAAGTAAATATTTATTATGAACATTCTATACGTTTCCACTCTTTTATTCTATAATAAGGTTTCATAACTCTTTTTATTTTAAACTCGCCATCTTTTTTAATTTTAACTGGTTTATTTGAAAAAGGTAAATAATTGTTAGATAATTCTGTAGTTATATTGTATTTTGTGACATTTTTGTTTTCCATTTTTTATATGACAAGGTTTTATTTATTTATTTATTATAAGCATCTTTTTCAGAATTTTCAGATTTTAATATTTCAATCTTAAATCCATTATCAATTTTACCATCGCGTAATTCAAGATATCTCCATCCATGCTTAGTCTCACGCATAGTACTATATAATGATTTACATATTTTAATTTCTCCAGTTTCCATGTTTGTTAATTTAACAGTGACTGGTTTTTCTTAATTACTCCTAATCTTTGATATTTTGGATCTATTACTTTTTCTTGTTTTTCACGATGTATTTTAGGCTTGATTGTTTTTTTACATTTGTTTCCTTCACTTTATGTATTCTAGGTCTGCAAACTGATCTTTTATTATTTACTTCTTTCACTTCAGCCATAATTGATTCTTTATTTAGCAACCCATTATTTTTAGCAATCATTAGCAATGAAGCGATATTGTCAGATGTTTTTGAAATGTTATTTTCCTCTATTAGATTTTTAAAAACTTTACTTTGTGTATTTCATTTTTTTAATATATAAAGAAAATAAAATTTAATTATTTTTCAAAAAAATTTAACTTTCAAAAAATTTAATAAACAGAATAAAAATTTCTCCCGTCTGAGTGCTGCCGTAGCATTTTATCAGATATTGTAACTGCAAATACTTCAGTACCTACTGGTACAGTTGTATTAAATGTTGCTGTAACTTTTATTTGTACCGAACCTGATAATAATTTTTCTGATTGTTTACTAACATCAAAAACAAAAATTGGGTGTAAATCTTTATATTCAGAAGGAGTTATATTGCTGTGTGTGATCAATTCATTCATTCCATAAAATTTTTATTAAAAACAAATGCATCTCTATAGGCTCTTGAAAACTGCTGATTTGGGAATGATAAATTATAATCAACAGCAGGACATCTTTCATAATTAAGAGAAATGTCAATATTTGACAAGTCACAATGATCGAATATTGAAGCATTAGCATTTTGGTCTCTACTTTTATTTGTTTGAAAGGCAACAATAGCGTATCTTGGTCTTTCAGTACCTATCCTTGTGCACACGTCCCAAGAATATCTAGTAGATTGTTGAACAGATATAGTATCACACTGACGCTCACGATAACATACTGGAATGTTTGTTTTGATGCAGCTTGAATAAAAAATTTAAACCTTTCTGCATCTTGCGGTAGCACATGTGGTATAGACAATGATATTTTATTAAGATTAACTTTAGCATCAGCTACAGTAGAAAGCTTAAAAATTGCGTCATTATCATTTTTTCTTACAACAGTTATTTATGTTTAAATCCAAAAATAACTTTGTCGTAATCATCACAGAATCCAAAAATGTGCCTTAAAGGTATGCAAAATAAAAACGTTCCATTTGTAGTTGGTTTCTGAATTATGTATGCTTGTCTTAATGCAAACCCTGAGTTATCAGTAAGTACTGCTGTTGTTGCAGTATCTTTATACCACAATTGATTTAATCCTTGCGCTAATTGAAAGTCATTTGAGTATTTAAGCATTCCTAACATTGTAGTTGCTTTACCTGGGTGATTAAAAGTTTCTACATTTTGTTTTCATAATTGGTATGATATTTGACTAAATAAATGCATAATACCATTATTTGTCAGCGTCACTGCAACTGTATTTGCATAAGCTGTTCCATCAGCAAATTTAACAAGTTGTCCTTCATATAAGAGAAAATCTTCAGATGGAAGTGTGTAAATATCTTGTATCAGAACGTCGATTCTTATTTCTCCAGGACTATTTAGATTTGTACGAGCAGCTTTCTACATTCATGGAATTCAAGTCTTTCAATTCCATTATCCGCAGTTGGCATTTCTGTAAAATTTAATATTTCAGAAGTTGTCATTTTGTTTTTTTATACACAACATAAAAAAAAATTTTTATTGACAATTCTTAAAAAACTAATTGTATAAAAAAATATCGCAAGTCTACTACACAAGTCAAAGACCGCGTCCTTTTTTAACTGGATCTTCTATTCTTATAGCATTTTTATTTGATACTTTTATTACTGATCTTATTGCAGAACCCATCATAATTTTATTTATATTTTTTGTTACCTCATCTACATTATTTTTTTTAGATCTTTTAGATCCATTATTAATCAGATCTGTAGATCCAACCAAATTTGAAATTATTTCATCAATTTTTTTATTAGTAGCAGGTTGTGAAACTATTTTTGAAGATGCTATATCAATTATTTGTTTTCCTTTTTCAGCTGCAGCATTTGCAGTAGTTTCTATCGCTTATGTTGAAAGTTCTTTTCCTGCTGATTTAGCAGCAGTTATTAAAGTTTTTCCTAAATCACTTTGCAGCCAACTTCTTTAACATAGCTGATGATACTCTTGTTACATTTGACGTTTTTATTCGTTTAAATAAATCTCTCATACTTTTGAATATACCACTTCCTCCAATAGAATGTTTCTTTATATATCTCTTATAATGAACAATTAGCATTTTTTATGTACAATATATTTTTTTTATATGCACTGATATGAAATTATAAATTATTTTGTATTGCTTTATACTGTAAACTATTTTTTATGCCTTGTCGTAATAATTCATCACAAATTGTAACAGCTTTATTTCGCAATCTAGTAATACCTGCTTTCCATGCAGTTATACGTAATTCAAGCATTTCAATTAATGCATTAGGATTGCTAGGAAGAATTATAGTTTGTACCCCTGTTCCTTTTGATTCGTGCTTCCTATTTTTTTCTTTTATCTCTTTCCGAATGGGTGCTATTATTTCTCTGTGTTTTCCACTACGAGATGGCTTTGGTTTGTATGGGTTTGCATCAGAAGGAATTGCATCTGATTGTATTCATATATCTTGATACTTTTAAGGTCATCTTCACTATATATTCCCTTATTAGGATTAAACTTTATTATCAACTCCCAAAGTCCTGAAGTACCATAAAATGTTTCATCATCAATAGTTATTTCATCATCATTAATATTTATTGGTTTTTTCCAATATATAATATATTATCTTTAGAATATATTCCAAAAGTAGTATCTGTAAACTTTTTACTATTAGTATATATACTTAGACAATCTGTGGCAATTTTTCCTAGCGTCATACCTTTATTTTCTTCATGAGAAGGTTATAGTTCTTTAGAATCAGATTTAATTATCTCTCTATTTGCTTGCTAAGACATTGTTTCAGGATAAGAATTTGAACAAGTAAGTGCAAATTTATTAGCATGATCTTGCAATTTATTTAATGTTTTTCTTTATTCCATCTTGACTGTCAATTAATTGCTTGTTCAATTTTTCTAAGTCTAACTGTAAATTAGTTTTACCCATCTTTTCATATAAACTATTATTCTGTATTCTTTTTTTAAGATCTAAGAATTCTTTAACAATTTTATCTCTTTTTTCAGGATCTTCAATTTTTAGAAAAGACATTTTATTTTTTTATAAGAAATATAAAAGAAACGCAACATAAATATGTGATGTGTTTTGACGTTTTATTTTAATAAATTATTTTGTGTTTTGACGTTTACATTTTTACTAAATCTACTTTGGAGTACACTATTTGCCTCATGTATTCCTTGTTTAACTAATGCTTCTTTAATTTGTTCATTAATTAATTCTTTTGTTTTTGTTCTGATTTGTTCAAGCATGAGTTTAAATTTTCAAGTTCACTAACTATTAATTCAAATTCATTTTAATTTATATGTCCATCTACAAAAAGTTTAGAAATATGATCACTTATTGTATTTAGTTTTGAATCAGCAAGTACTTTAATCTTTTCATGCTTTTCTGCTTTTAAATTTGATTTTTTATTAACTGGTTCACCTATTATTAATAAAACACCTGCTCCTAATGCTTCACCTTCACGTGCAATAACTACGGGTGCTGCAATTATTGTTGCTAAAAAGCCAATTCCAATTGTTCCAAGTGTCATAGTAGTCGCTAGTAATGCATTATCAATTGCTGAAATTATTTTTACAGCTCTATGATACTTTTTACTTAAAATAGCTCTCTTTTCTCTCTCCCGCTCTATTTCTTTTTGAATCTTATTTATTGTATTTAGACGATATATATGACCATGAATCACTTGACTTTCCTTATTAGGAGCATTTGGGTGTAATTTGTTATTATAATTAAGTTCCATTTTAATAAGTAAAAATAATAATTTAGAAATATTTTTTTTTTTTAAATATTTACTATAAATTAACAAAACATAACCATCTCCTTTTTAAACTAATACATCAGAATCAGAATTATTAACAACATTTACTACAATATCCTCAACAGTCTCTGATATTACAGAATTTTGTAAACTTAACATTTTTAATTTAAGTTTTTCTTTTAGTGAAACTAAACCTTCATTAACTACTTCACCAAACTTTAAAAGAATATATTGATGTGATAGAGATTTTATTTTAATGCTGAGTTGTGCAAATATTTCATATTTATTCTCATTTATGAATACTGAAGGGTGCTCTAAATCTTTGTGCACCTTAGAATGAAGAAGTATTTTTATAGGTTCATCTAATATATATTTGTTTTTAAATTTATGTAATGGCGGATTATTTCTTGGCATTTTATTATACATATAAAAAAACTTCAAGAAATCAGAGAACCATATTCAAAAATGGAATATTAGCAAATGGTGAATTTGGTCCTAATAATAAACCTGATCCTGTTGACGCATATCCATTTCCACAACGTAAGTACAATCCATCACCTGCAGAACTTTCTTTACTTCATGGTCTCAAATATAAACCACTTTCTGCAGCTTTCATTTTAACTCCATTTTCATTCTTTTTTAAGTACACAATACCTCTTGCAGCAATTTTATCAACCATAGCTGATCCAGCTGCTGAGCCTACTCCTGTTAATGAACCTTTGCAACAGGTGCTGGAGCAACGCTTGGTATTAAAAATTTTCCAGCTGTACCAAGTAAAGGTAAGAGTACCAAATAAAGGAAAAATTGCACCGATAAATCCTCCATCTATTTGAGAATTGTGAGCTTGTTGTGTTTTACTTAAATTAGTTAATAAACTCGTACTTTTTCATATGTTCTTTAAACTCTATTCGATTGTGTATTTGTTACAGCTAATACATGTTCACCATTGAGATCTGAATGTAATAACTTATTACTAGGTTCATAACCATCTTCAATTGTTTTTTTAAGTTTTTCTAATTACCCTTGCGTTACATTTATTTTAATATTACTATATTTACTCATTTTTATATATAATATAAAAAATAATTTTAAAAAAGGTACAAAAAAATTGTTTTACTTCTTTTATATAAAATCTAATAGTTACTTCTTCCCCTCGTAAATTCAAAAGATTTGAATTTACGAGGGGAATTTTGATCAAGCAATTTATTTTCCATTTTTGACATTGTTTTTAGTGTTACTGGTAAATAATTTAAGTTATACGGCTCTAGAGCAGTTTTATAACCAGTACCTACAGTTGGGAAAAATAAATATATAACGTTATCAGTTCCTCCATTTATGTACGATGATCTTATTATATCACTTGTTACTTGTATACTATTAACATTTAATATGTTTACTATATTAGTTGATATACTGTAGCCTGATGAATATATTCCACTGTCAAAATCAAAAAAGTAGTTCTCATTGAATTTGAAGTTGTAAAATCAACTTTAAAACCAGTTGCAATAGTTAAAGCTGATTTTAATGTACTATTATTTCCTTCAATTGTAATATTTGCAACTCCGAACTTGCATCACCGTTTCCTGTTATAATCAATTGAATAAAATTTATTATATCATTAATTTCATAACGTCCATCTGGAATGTTTATATCCTTCCAAGCTGATCCATTATTTGTGCTATATCTAAAATTGTTGTTTGAAAAATTAAAATTAGGAAAACTGTAATATGTCTCTAAATTAACCAGAGCCATTTCAGATTCTCTGTCTTCTCTAAGTTGAATAATAGGAGCACACGTAGTTTTTTACAATATTGCTATTTCCGCTCAATGATAAATAACATGCCATTTTTTTTTTTTTTTTATATAGAAGATAATATTTTAATTTTTTACAACTTTCTTAAAATTCACAAATTGGTATATAAAAACAATTTAATCCACTTCTATATTTTCCATAACCTCTTTTAGAAGATAGATCTATAAAAACAAATCCACGAGGCTCTGACCAAGCTTTCTTGCAAAAAAATTTTTAACTCATCTATTGTCATATCACTTGAAACATGATCATAAACGTAATTTAAATTCTTTGAATCATGTGGAAATAAACAAATAAAACTTGTATTTTCTCGAATAGTTTGCCTGGGTAACATAAAATAATTGTTTGCAAGATAAAAAACAATCTACATTACTATGTCTTCCTCTTATATAATATTTTTCACATTTATTTTGCTTTGTTAATTGTAAACCATCGAATGTCATCAAATTATTCTTATGAATATTGAGATCTTCAAAATCAGGTACGTTTTCTGCTGTTTCAAAAAACTTGCACTCCATATCCGTTTTCTCATTTAAATTTTTTGAAATGTCTTCAATTATAAGCTCAGGGTTTGCATTTAATTTTTCTATTTTGTCTTGTAACTTAAATAGTTTAAGAAAAATTTATTTTGGTAACTTTTTTTCAAAAGAGTGTTTTAATATTTTGTGTTCTGGTTAAAAAAGAGACTTTCCAAAAACTTGTAAATTATTATAGTCTAACTAACAAGGTCTCAAAAGTAAATTCAATTATAAAGTAATTTTTCCACAACGCGACTTTCCAACAATAATTCCTCTAATACTCTTAGGAAACAACTTATAATTATTTCTCTAATTGTTATTACGTTTCATGACAAATGTATAATATCCATTTTATATATTTGAGATTTTCATTTTTCTATATATATAAAAATGTACTGTGTCAAATGTAGAAACAAAACAGATGCACTAAACTTACAAAATGTTTTGAGTAAAAACAAAAGAAATGTGCAACGTGGAATTTGTGCTATTTGTGGAACAACAAAAACTAAATTCGTATTAGTGAAAACAGGAAGTGATTTAGTTGGATCAATTAATTTAGCAAAAAGTAAAATAAAACTACCAGGGTCAAAGTTTCCAGGTGAAATGCATTTACCTGATATGAACTTTGCAGGTCTTGATACTAATTTAGATGAACGATTAACTTCTACTGACGCATATAAAGAATGGAGTAAACCTGTAGATAGAGTTGATAATGCAGCTTACCATCACGATCTTGCTTATAATTACTTTAATGATACAGCAAAAAGAAATTTAGCTGAAATAAGTATGATTGAAGAAAAGGATGCTATAAAAAATCCGACAATACGTGAAAGAACTGAACGAGGTATTATAAAGCCTACTGTTATATCTAAAGCAAATTTTGGATTAGGTGTTGAAAAAAACTACCAACGATCAGTAAAAAAGACAAAGATAAAGAATTAAAATG